>NC_041386.1:41387672-41552873 GCF_002162155.2 Triticum dicoccoides | reverse complement strand
GGGGAGTCCTACTCCCGGTAGGAGTAGGACTCCTCATGCGCCCTCCTCTAGGCCGGCCGCACCCTTCCCCCTTGCTCCTTTATATACGGGGGCAAGGGGGCACCTCTAGACACACAAGTTGATCCTCGTGATCGTTCCTTAGCCGTGTGCGGTGCCCCCTGTCACCATATTCCACCTCGATCATACTGTTGTAGTGCTTAGGCGAAGCCTTGCGTCGGTGGAACATCATCATCGTCACCACGCCGTTGTGCTGACGGAACTCATCCCCGAAGCTTTGTTGGATCGGAGCCCGGGGAGCGTCATCGAGCTGTACGTGTGCTAAGAACTCGGAGGTGCCGGAGTAACGGTACTTAGATCGGTCGGATCGGGAAGAAGACGTATGACTACTTCCACTACATTGTGTCAACGCTTCCGTTGCGATCTACAAGGGTATGTAGATCATACTCTCCCCTCTCATTGCTGTGCATCACCATGATCTTGCGTGTGCGTAGGAAAATTTTGAAATTACTACGTTTCCCAACAGTGGCATCCGAGCCTAGGTTTTATGGTTTGATGTTATATGCACGAGTAGAACACAAGTGAGTTGTGGGCGATATAAGTCATACTGCCTACCAGCATGTCATACTTTGGTTCAGCGGTATTGTTGGACGAGACGACCCGGACCGACATTACGCGTACGCTTACGCGAGACCGGTTCTCCCGACGTGCTTTGCACATAGGTGGCTTGCGGGCGACAGTCTCTCCAACTTTAGTTGAACCAAGTGTGGCTACGTCCGGTCCTTGCGAAGGTTAAAATGGAGTCAAATTGACAAACTATCGTTGTGGTTTTGATGCGTAGGTGAGATTGGTTCTTACTTAAGCCCGTAGCAGCCACGTAAAACTTGCAACAACAAAGTAGAGGACGTCTAACTTGTTTTTGCAGGGCATGTTGTGATGTGATATGGCCAAGACATGATGCTAAATTTTATTGTATGAGATGATCATGTTTTGTAACCGAGTTATCGGCAACTGGCAGGAGCCATATGGTTGTCGCTTTATTGTATGCAATGCAATCGCGATGTAATGCTTTACTTTATTACTAAGCGGTAGTGATAGTCGTGGAAGCATAAGATTGACGAGATGACAACGATGCTACGATGGAGATCAAGGTGTCCCGCCGGTGACGATGGTGATCATGACAATGCTTCGGAGATGGAGATCACAGGCACAAGATGATGATGGCCATATCATATCACTTATATTGATTGCATGTGATGTTTATCTTTTATGCATCTTATCTTGCTTTGATTGACGGTAGCATTATAAGATGATCTCTCACTAAATTATCAAGAAGTGTTATCCCTGAGTATGCACCGTTGCGAAAGTTCTTCGTGCTGAGACACCACGTGATGATCGGGTGTGATAGGCTCTACGTTCAAATACAACGGGTGCAAAACAGTTGCACACGCGGAATACTCAGGTTATACTTGACGAGCCAAGCATATACAGATATGGCCTTGGAACACGGAGACCGAAAGGTCGAGCGTGAATCATATAGTAGATATGATCAACATAGTGATGTTCACCAATGAAACTACTCCATCTCACGTGATGATCGGACATGGTTTAGTTGATTTGGATCACGTGATCACTTAGAGGATTAGAGGGATGTCTATCTAAGTGGGAGTTCTTAAGTAATATGATTAAATTGAACTTAAATTTATCATGAACTTAGTCCCGGTAGTATTTTGCAAATTATGTTGTAGATCAATAGCTCGCGTTGTTGCTTCCCTGTGTTTGTTTTGATATGTTCCTAGAGAAAATTGTGTTGAAAGATGTTAGTAGCAATGATGCGGATTGGATCCGTAATCTGAGGTTTATCCTCATTGCTGCACAAAAGAATTATGTCCTTGATGCACCGCTAGGTGACAGACCTATTGCAGGAGCAGATGCAGACGTTATGAACGTTTGGCTAGCTCAATATGATGACTACTTGATAGTTTAGTGCACCATGCTTAATGGCTTAGAATCGGGACTTCAAAGATGTTTTGAACGTCATGGACCATATGAGATGTTCCTGAAGTTGAAGTTAATATTTCAAGCAAATACCCGAGTTGAGAGATATAAAGTCTCCAACAAGTTCTATAGCTAAAAGATGGAGGAGAATCGCTCAACTAGTGAGCATGTGCCCAGATTGTCTGAGTACTACAATCGCTTGAATCAAGTGGGAGTTAATCTTCCAGATAAGATAGTGATTGACAGAATTCTCTAGTCACCATCACCAAGTTAGTAGAACTTCGTGATGAACTATGATATGCAAGGGATAACGGAAATGATTCCCAAGCTCTTCGTAATGCGGAAATTGACGAAGGTAGAAATCAAGAAAAACATCAAGTGTTGATGAGACCACTAGTTTCAAGAAAAGGGCAGAGGGAAGAAGGGGAACTTCAAGAAGAACAGCAAACAAGTTGCTGCTCAAGTGAAGAAGCCCAAGTCTGGTCCTAAGCCTGAGACTAAGTGCTTCTACTGCAAAGGGACTGGTCACTGGAAGCGGAACTGCCCCAAGTATTTGGCGGATAAGAAGGATGGCAAAGTGAACAAAAGTATATTTGATATACATGTTATTGATGTGTACTTTACTAGTGTTTATAGCAACCCCTCAGTATTTGATACTAGTTTAGTTGCTAAGATTAGTAACTCAAAACAGGAGTTGCAGAATAAACAGAGACTAGTTAAGGGTGAAGTGACGATGTGTGTTGGAAGTAGTTCCAAGATTGATATGATCATCATCGCACACTCCCCTATACTTTCGGGATTAGTGTTGAACCTAAATAAGTGTTATTTGGTTTTTGCGTTGAGCATGAATATGATTTGATCATATTTATTGCAATACTTTTATTCATTAAAGTCAGAGAATAATTGTTGTTCTGTTTACATGAATAAAACCTTCGATGGTCATACACCCAATGAAACAAGTTCATTGGATCTCGATCGTAGTGATACACATATTCATAATATTGAAACCAAAAGATGCAAAGTTAATAATGATAGTGCAACTTATTTGTGGCACTGCCGTTTAGGTCATATTGGTGTAAAGCGCATGAAGAAACTCCATGCTGATGGGCTTTTGGAATCACTTGATTATGAATCACTTGATGCTTGCGAACCATGCCTTATGGGCAAGATGACTAAAACGCCGTTCTCCAGAACAATGAAGCAAGCAACAGATTTGTTGGAAATCATACATACTGATGTATGTGGTCCGATGAATATTAAGGCTTGCAGCAGGTATCATTATTTTCTGACCTTCACAGATGATTTGAGCAGATATGGGGATATCTACTTGATGAAACATAAGTCTGAAACATTTGAACAGTTCAAAGAATTTCAGAGTGAAGTGGAAAATCATCATGACTAGAAAATAAAAGTTTCTACGATATGATCGCGGAGGTAAAATATTTGAGTTACGAGTTTGGCCTTCAATTAAAACAATGTGAAATAGTTTCACTACTCATGCCACCTGGAACACCATAGTGTAATGGTGTGTCCGAACATCATAACCGTACTTTATTAGATATAGTGCGATCTATGATGTCTCTTACCGATCTACCACTATCGTTTTGGGGTTATGCATTAGAGACAGCTGCATTCACGTTAAATAGGGCACCATCTAAATCCGTTGAGACGACACCGTGTGAACTATGGTTTGGCAAGAAACCTAAGCTGTCGTTTCTTAAAGTTTGGAGTTGCGATGCTTATGTGAAAAAGTTTCATCTCGATAAGCTCAAACTCAAATCGGAGAAATATGTCTTCATAGGATACCCAAAGGAGACAGTTGGGTACACCTTCTATCACAGATCCAAAGGCAAGGCATTCGTTGCTAAGAATGGATCCTTTCTAGAGAAGGAGTTTCTATCGAAAGAAGTGAGTGGGAGGAAAATAGAAAACTTGATAAGGTAATTGTACCTTCTCCCTTATTGGAAAATAGTTCATCACAGAAATCTGTTCCTGTGACTACTACACCAGTTAGTGAGGAAGCTAATGATAATGATCATGAAACTTCAGAACAAGATACTACTGAACCTCGTAGATCAACCAGAGTAAGATCCGCGCCAGAGTGGTACGGTAATCCCGTTCTGGAAGTCATGCTACTAGATCATGATGAACCTGCGAACTATGAAGAAACGATGGTGAGCCCAGATTCCGCAAAGTGGCTTCAAGCCATGAAATCCGAGATGGGATCCATGTATAAGAACAAAGTATGGACTTTGGTTGACTTGCCCGATGATCGGCAATCAATTGAGAATAAATGGATCTTCAAGAAGAAGACTGACGCTGACGGTAATATTACTGTCTACAAAGCTCGACTTGTCGCAAAAGGTTTTTGACAAGTTCAAGGTGTTGACTACGATGAGATTTTCTCACTCGTATCTATGCTTAAGTCTGTCCGAATCATGTTAGCAATTGCCGCATTTTATGAAATCTGGCAAATGGATAAACAAAACTGCATTCCTTAATGGATTTACTAAAGAAGAGTTGTATACGATGCAACTAGAAGGTTTTGTCGATCCTAAAGGTGTTAACTAAATATGCAAGCTCCAGCGATCCATCTATGGACTGGTGCAAGAATCTCAGAGTTGGAATATACGCTTTGATAAGTTGATCAAAGCATATAGTTTTATACACACTTGCGGTGAAGCCTGTATTTACAAGAAAGTGAGTGGGAGCACTACATCATTTCTAATAAGTATATGTGTATGACATATTGTTGATCGGAAATAATGTAGAATTATTCTGCAAAGCATAAAGGAGTGTTTGAAAGGAGTTTTTCAAATAAAGACCTCGGTAAAGCTGCTTACATATTGAGCATCAAGATCTATAGAGATAGATCAAGACGCTTGATAAGTTTTCAATGAGTACATACCTTGACAAGATTTTGAAGTAGTTCAAAATGGAACAGTCAAAGAAAAGGTTTCTTGCCTATGTTACAAGGTGTGAAGTTGAGTAAGACTCAAAGCCCGACCACGGCAGAAGATAGAAAGAGAATGAAAGTCATTCCCTATGCCTCAGTCATAGGTTCTATAAAGTATGCCATGCTGTGTACCAGACCTATTGTATACCCTACACTAATTTTGTCAAGGGAGTACAATAGTGATCTAGAAGTAGATCACTGGATAGCGGTCAAAGTTATCCTTAGTGGAATACGGATATGTTTCTCGATTATGGAGGTGACAAAAGGTTCGTCGTAAAAGGGTTACGTCGATACAAGTTTTGGCACTAATCCGGATGACTCTTAGTCTTCATCTGGATACATATTGAAAGTGGGAGCAATTAGCTAAAGTAGCTCCGTGCAGAGCATTGTAGACATAGAAAATTGCAAAATACTTATGGATCTGAATATGGCAGACCCGTTGACTAAACTTCTCTCACAGGAAAAACATGATCACACCTTAGTACTCTTTGGGTGTTAATCACATAGCAATGTGAACTAGATTACTGACTCTAGTAAACCCTTTGAGTGTTGGTCACATATCGATGTGAACTATGGGTGTTAACCACATAAAGATGTGAACTATTGATGTTAGATCACATGGCGATGTGAACTAGATTATTGACTCTAGTGCAAGTGGGAGACTGAAGGAAATATGCCCTAGAGGCAATAATAAAGTTATTATTTATTTCCTTATTTCATGATAAATGTTTATTATTCATGCTAGAATTGTATTAACCGGAAACATAATACATGTGTGAATACATAGACAAACAAAGTGTCACTAGTATGCCTCTACTTGACTAGCTCATTAATCAAAGATGGTTATGTTTCCTAACCATAGACAAAGAGTTGTTATTTGATTGACGGGATCACATCATTAGGAGAATGATGTGATTGACTTGACCCATTCCGTTAACTTAGCACTCAATCGTTTAGTATGTTGCTATTGCTTTCTTCATGACTTATACATGTTCCTATGACTATGAGATTATGCAACTCCCGTTTACCGGAGGAACACTTTGGGTGCTACCAAACGTCACAACATAACTGGGTGATTATAAAGGAGCATTACAGGTGTCTCCAAAGGTAGATGTTGGGTTGGCGTATTTCGAGATTAGGATTTGTCACTGCGATTGTCGGAGAGGTATCTCTGGGCCCTCTCGGTAATGCACATCACATAAGCCTTGCAAGCATTACAACTAATATGTTAGTTGTGAGATGATGTATTACGGGACGAGTAAAGAGACTTGCCGGTAACGAGATTGAACTAGGTATTGGATACCGACGATCGAATCTCGGGCAAGTAACATACCGATGACAAAGGGAACAACGTATGTTGTTATGCGGTCTGACCGATAAAGATCTTCGTAGAATATGTAGGAGCCAATACGGGCATCCAGGTCCCGCTATTGGTTATTGGCTGGAGATTTGTCTCAGTCATGTCTACATTGTTCTCGAACCGTAGGGTCCGCACGCTTAACGTTACGATGACAGTTATTATGAGTTTATGCATTTTGATGTACCAAAGTTAGTTCGGAGTCCCGGATGTGATCACGGACATGATGAGGAGTCTCGAAATGGTCAAGAGATAAAGATTGATATATTGGGCGACTATATTCGGACACCGGAAGGGTTCCGGAGAAGTTTCGGATAAAACCGGAGCACCGGGGGGTTACCGGAACCCCCCGGGGGGTTAATGGGCCTCATGGGCCTAAAGTGGAGAAGAGGAAGGGGCTGCCAGGGCAGGCCGCGCGCCCCCTCTCCCCCTAGTCCGAATTGGACAAGGAGGGAGGGGCGGCGCCCCCCCTTTCCTTCTCTCCCCCCTCTCTCCTACTTGGACAAGGAAATGGGAGGGGAGTCCTACTCCCGGTAGGAGTAGGACTCCTCATGCGCCCTCCTCTAGGCCGGCCGCACCCCTCCCCCTTGCTCCTTTATATACGGGGGCAGGGGGCACCTCTAGACACACAAGTTGATCCTCGTGATCGTTCCTTAGCCGTGTGCGGTGCCCCCTGTCACCATATTCCACCTCGATCATACCGTTGTAGTGCTTAGGCGAAGCCCTGCGTCGGTGGAACATCATCATTGTCACCACGCCGTTGTGCTGACGGAACTCATCCCCGAAGCTTTGCTGGATCGGAGTCCGGGGAGCGTCATCGAGCTGTACGTGTGCTAAGAACTCGGAGGTGCCGGAGTAACGGTACTTAGATCGGTCGGATCAGGAAGAAGACGTATGACTACTTCCACTACGTTGTGTCAACGCTTCTGTTGCGATCTACAAGGGTACATAGATCATACTCTCCCCTCTCGTTGCTGTGCATCACCATGATCTTGCGTGTGCGTAGGAAAATTTTGAAATTACTATGTTTCCCAACAATCTTGACAAACATGCTGCGGCAGGCATCCGTTTCGGAGGAACATCGTACCTTGATGGGTATGGTGGTTAAAAAGGTCCTGACTGCAAGAGCGGATTGGATGAGGCCTTTGTGAGTCTGCTGAGAGGCTTCGAGGTTTGTACTGTAATATGTGGAATTGTGTTTTATTCAGAAAATACACCTGTGTATAGACAGTAGCCCCTAAGACTCGGGTTGGCTTCCCATAGGAAGCGAATCGGAGGATCGAAAGAAATATCCGAGGACTAATCTGATTAACGTTGAACACATGCTGCTTCCCCCCTGGCTACTGCCCAGACTGCGGATATTGCCGAGCTACAACGGAAGCTTGATATAGCCGGGGATGACGTTGCATTAATCAATATGTGTCTTGATGAGTCGCAAGGTATGTGTTCAGAGCAGTCCCTGCACATACATTTTTGTGATATAAGCATGATGCTGAAAGTTGTGCCTGGCTGCAGATGGTGCCGCCACCATTGAAATTCTTCGGGCGGAGCTAGCCCGGGCCAAGGAGCGGGCCCAGTGTAGTAATGCGGCTGCCGAGAAGGCATCGGCTGAATTAAAAGCCGAACGAGCTGCTCGGCGTCAAGACGAGGAGAATATATCCACGATGGCGCTCGAGATAAAAAGTGCTGCTAGCCGGTGTGAACTCCTGGAGAAGGAGAATGAAGCCAAAACGGCTGAAATTGACAAGGCCCTACGAGAGGCGAGAGAAGCGCGGTCTGAATCCAGAGCAACCCGTGAGGAGATCCGGCAAGCTGGGGAGATTGCAGTTGGTAAGCCATTTTTGCTACGGGCTAAGTTCGGCGATCCGAACTATACTCAGCTGACCAATTGTGGAGTTCTCCAGAGGAGTTTTTAGACTTGCCGAATAGTTCTGCCGATGTGGTGCAGTATTATCAGGCGCGAGACAGGTACGCAATGGAGAAGTTGTTCTGGTCACAATTTGGCGCCTTGAAGCGCCCCCTTTTGCTGAATGAGCGGATGTCCCAGTGGGCCGAGCTTCATAGGATATCCGGTGCTGCCATGAAGAACGTCATAATCCAGTTATGGCCAACTGAGCCTGTCCCGAACAGTTACTTCGGCTTGGTGCAGCGGCTTGTTGACGCAGTGCCGCATATCGACGCTGTGAAGCGATCGGTGTGCATCGAGGGTGCACGGATGGCTTTTGCCCGAGT
Source organism: Triticum dicoccoides (assembly GCF_002162155.2). NCBI lineage: Eukaryota > Viridiplantae > Streptophyta > Magnoliopsida > Poales > Poaceae > Triticum > Triticum dicoccoides. Next base: position 41,544,333 of record NC_041386.1, on the reverse strand, counting down.
CAAGATGTTCTGGGGGAATATGAAGGCCATCGACGTTGCGGTGAAGAGTCCACCCAAGGGCAAGGACCGCCGCGACCCAGAGCATTATTTTGAAGACGTCCTTGTAGCCGCCCGCTTGATAGAGGGTCAATGCTCGAAGGACATAATGTTCGAGTAAAGTGTATGAGAATTGTACGAGACAATTTTATAGTGAATCTATTTGTATATGTTGCTCGAAATCTTGTGCTCCTCCTGTGCGGCCGTTTTAATATAATCCGAAAGTTTTCCAGTCATCGGCTTCAGCCCCCTTGTAGGAAGTACATGGGTGTTCGAAAAAGCATCTGATCACTCTTGACCCAACGTCTTGGTCTGTGAAGGAGGTGTCAATGCGGCGAACCAGGCAACCAGACTATAGGGCGTTAACACATTCACTTAGCCATAGGAGTTTTATGGTGGGTCTACGACATAGCCCCTGGTATGTATGCGGCTTACTCATATGATGCGTTTACATAATTGACCAGAAAAGAGGTCCTTCGTGTGACACGAAGGAATCGCTAGAGATTCCGATAAGTCATCGAGTGGTTTACCAGCTCTCGCCGCATCATGACAGTCAGTTTTCGGCTTTCTCTACTGAGGTGCATCACCGGGTGAACCGGTAGCACAATCACAGTAGTTCTCCCTTTAATACCCTAGATGATAGAGCGGAACGTAGGATAGCAAGCACAGGAGCCGGGCAACCCAACTATTGACCCAAGACATGATTCGGAGTTGATGCATATAAGGCCAAACTCACGACGCCGAAGTACGATGTGAAAGCTGTTCGGACTTTGTTGGCAACTCATTTGTTCCCGTACCGAGCCCCTGGCAAGTTAAGCCGGGGTATATCTATGAAACAACCATAGGAGGCGTATCCATTTTGCGAAAAGATGCGAGTGATTAATTTGGATAATTTGAACTGGGACCTGAGTGATGTGCCAATGGTTACTTGATATACATAAAGGCCACGACCCCGGCAATTTGATATGCCCTGGGTCGAAGGTAGAGGAAAAAGGCATGTTACAGGCTCAGAAAGAGAGTGCGGTCTACAAAAGTTATTTTGGACCTCCTGTCGCACGTCTACATTGCCTGTCCTCAGCGAGGGGAATCCTTGAAGGGAGTGGCCTTGTAGGTGAGTGTACGGATCCGAACTCCTATGGGGTCGGTCGTAGGTGCTTCCCCTTTGCGCCACCTGCTTTTAGGAGATAATGAAAGAAAAGAAAATAGGAAAGCAGTTAAAGAATGTTACCGGAGTGCCTGCAGATTTGTCCGTATTGTGCTTCCGTCAATGCCCATGGTATCTTGAGTGCGTAATTATGTATGTGCGGTATAGTTTTAACGGGTGTACGACATGGGCAACGGAAGCCGAACTGCTATTTCTGTTCCGGATTTGATCAATCTTCAGGGGTAAATTGCTTCCGCCCTCCGGCATTTAGCTGGTGAGCCGCTCTGTTGTCCTTGTTGCCTAGTGGCCCATTTCCATTGTGTCCGGCGTTGAGCTTGCCGGCTTGCTTGAGGACCCAACAACTTCTGTTGGTGTGATTAGCTGGTTTATTGGGGTGGCCATGAATCTGGCAGGGCCGGTCCAATATCATGTCTAGTTTGGATGGTCCGTCTCTGTTTGCCTTGAATGGCTTTTCCGTTGACCGGGCTTGGGATTGCTAAATCCGGCGTTGACCGCTATGTCGCGTGATCTTCCATTATCATTGCGACTGTTGTGCATGCTTCGTCGTGGCTTGCCATTGCTGTCTTGGATTTCGGAAGTGCGCGAGTCGCTAGCGCTGTTGCTTCTACGAGCGAGCCAGTTGTCTTCTCCCGCGCAAAAGTGGGTCATTAGAGCGGTAAGGGCTGTCATGGATCTAGGTTCTTCTTGACCGAGGTGGCGTGCAAGCCATTCGTCTCGGAAGCTATGTTTAAAGGCCGCAAGGGCCTCCGCGTCCGGACAGTCGACAATTTGGTTCTTTTTAACTAGGAACCTGGTCCAGAGCTTCCTGGCTGACTCTCCGGGCTACTGGACAATATTACTTAAGTCATCGGCGTCCGGTGGCCGGACATATGTTCCTTTGAAGTTGTTGAGAAAGGCGTCCTCCAAATCCTCCCAGCTGCCGATGAAATTTTCCGGCAGACTATTTAACCAGTACCGAACTTGTCCTTTGAGTTTTAGTGGTAGGTATTTGATGGAATGAAGGTCGTCTCCGCGGGCCATGTGGATATGGAGGAGGAAGTCCTCGATGCATACCGCGGGATCCATTGTTCCATTGTACGATTCGATATTCATGGGTTTGAAACCGTCTGGGAATTCGTGCTCCATTACTTCATTTGTGAAGCAAGGAGGGTGTGCGGCGCCTCTATGTTGGGCCACACTGCGGCGTATCTCCGACAGAGTCCATTTGCGGTTTTCGGCCCGGGTGTGGCTAGGTTTGTCACGTCCGAATAGGTGGCCATCGTCATGTGTCGAGTTATGTCCTCGCGATCTGTAGATCGATCTTGAGTGTTCTGCTTTGCTACCCGAGTCTTTTTGATGGTCGTATGTGTAACCCTGAGCTGTTTTGTTCTTGCTTTTACTGTGAGGTAGCGCGGTCTGGTATTCGGTTTGAGTTGGCATTTTACCTGGGCCAGTTGTGGTCGACCTGCCGTATTGTGCGATGATAGTACGGGCTCCAGCGCCTCATCGTCGCTCTGGGATAGCAATCTATGCTTTGGGTAGCTTTTGGCAGGTCCACTAAGGTCGTATTCTTCGGCGGCTAGGACTTTGGTGTTGGGGAACGTAGCAGAAATTCAAAATTTTCCTACGTGTCACCAAGATCTATCTATGGAGAAACCAGCAACGAGGGGAAGGAGAGTGCATCTACATACCCTTGTAGATCGCTACGCGGAAGCGTTCAAGAGAACGGGGTTGATGGAGTCGTACTCGTCGTGATCCAAATCACCGATGATCCTAGTGCCGAACGAACGGCACCTCTGTGTTCAACACACGTACAGCCCGGTGACGTCTCCTACACCTTGATCCAGCAAGGGGAGAAGGAGAGGTTGGGGAAGACTCCATCTAGCAGCAGCACGACGGCGTGGTGGTGGTGGAGGAGCGTGGTACTCCAGGCAGGGCTTCGCCAAGCAACACAAGAGACGAGGAGGGAGAGGGGTAGGGCTGCGCCAAGAAGGAGATTGAATCGTGTCTATGGCAGCCCAATACCTCAAGTATATATAGGGGGAGGGGAGGGGCTGCGCCCCCACCTAGGTTTCCACCCCTAGGGGTGGCGGCCAGCCTAGATCCCATCTAGGGGGGGGCGGCCAAGGGGGGAGAGGGGGGGCGCACCACTAGGTGGGCCTTAGGCCCATCGGAGCCTAGGATTTGCCCCCTTCCACTCTCCCTTGCGCCTTGGGCCTTGGTGGGGGGGCGCACCAGCCCACCAGGGGCTGGTCCCCTCCCACACTTGGCCCATGCATCCCTCCGGGGCTGGTGGCCCCACTTGGTGGACCACCGGGACCCTCCCGGTGGTCCCGGTACATTACCGATAAACCCGAAACTTTTCCGGCAACCAAAACAGGACTTCCCATATATAAATCTTTACCTCCGGACCATTCCGGAACTCCTCGTGATGTCCGGGATCTCATCCGAGACTCCGAACAACATTCAGTAACCACGTATATCTATTCCCTATAACCCTGGCATCATCGAACCTTAAGTGTGTGGACCCTACGGGTTCGGCATTCATGCAGACATGGCCGAGATAACTCTCCAGCCAATAACCAACAGCAGGATCTGGATACCCATGTTGGCTCCCACATGTTCCACGATGATCTCATTGGATGAACCACGATGTCAAGGATTCAATCAATCTCGTATACAATTCCCTTTGTCTGTCGGTACGATACTTGCCCGAGATTCGATCGTTGGTATCCCGATACCTTGTTCAATCTCGTTACCGGCAAGTCTCTTTACTCGTTCCGTAACACATCATCCCGTGATCAACTCCTTGATCACATTGTGCACATTATGATGATGTCCTACCGAGTGGGCCCAGAGATACCTCTCCATTACACGGAGTGACAAATCCCAGTCTCGATTCGTGCCAACCCAACAGACACTTTTGGAGATACCTGTAGTGTACCTTTATAGCCACCCAGTTATGTTGTGACGTTTGGCACACCCAAAGCACTCCTACGGTATCCGGGAGTTGCACAATCTCATGGTCTAAGGAAATGATACTTGACATTAGAAAAGCTTTAGCATACGAACTACACGATCTTTGTGCTAGGCTTAGGATTGGGTCTTGTCCATCACATCATTCTCCTAATGATGTGATCCCGTTATCAACGACATCCAATGCCCATGGCCAGGAAACCGTAACCATCTATTGATTAACGAGCTAGTCAACTAGAGGCTTACTAGGGACATGGTGTTGTCTATGTATCCACACATGTATCTGAGTTTCCTATCAATACAATTCTAGCATGGATAATAAACGATTATCATGAACAAGGAAATATAATAATAACCAATTTATTATTGCCTCTAGGGCATATTTCCAACAGTCTCCCACTTGCACTAGAGTCAATAATCCAGTTCACATCGATATGTGATTAACACTCAAGCTCACATCCCCATGTGACTAACACCCAAGAGTTCCGAGTTTGATCATGTTATGCTTGTGAGAGAGGTTTCAGTCAACGGGTCTGCAGCATTCAGATCCGTATGTACTTTGCAAATTTCTATGTCATCTTGTAGATGCAACTACTACGCTACATTTGGAGCCATTTCAAATAACTGTTCTACTTGGAGCTTTTCTAAATTGTTGCTCCATTATACGTATCCGGTATCTCTACTCAGAGCTATCCGGATAGGCGTTAAGCTTGCATCAACGTAACTCTTTACGTCGAACTCTTTATCACCTCCATAACCGAGAAACATATCCTTATTCCTCTAAGGATAATTTAGACCGCTATCTGGTGATCTACTCCTAGATTACCTTTGTACCCTCTTGCCAGATATGTGGCAAGGCACACATCAGGTGTGGTACTCAGCATGGCATACCGTATGGAGCCTATGACAAAAGCATAGGGGACGACCTTCGTCCTTCCTCTTTCTTCTGCTGTGGTCGAGCTTTAAGTCTTAACTTCATACCTTACAACTCAGGCAAGAACTCCTTCTTTGACTGATCCATCTTGAACACCTTCAAGATCATGTCAAGGTATGTGCTCATTTGAAAGTACCATTAAGCGTTTTGATCTATCCTTATAGATCTTGATGCTCAATGTTCAAGTAGCTTAATCCAGGCTTTCCATTGAAAAACACTTTCCAAATAACCCTATATGCTTTCCAGAAATTCTATGTCATTTCTGATCAACAATATGTCAACAACATATATTCATCAGAAATTCTATAGTGCTCCCACTCACTTCTTTGGAAATACAAGTTTCTCATAAACTTTGTATACACCAAAAATCTTTGATCATCTCATCAACGCATACATTCCAACTCCGAGATGCTTACTCCAGTCCTTAGAAGGATTGCTGGAGATTTGCATACTTATTAGCATCTTTCAGGATTGACAAAACCTTCCGGTTGTATCACATACAACCTTTCCTCAAGAAAATCGTCGAGGAAACACTGTTTTGACATCCTATCTGCAAGATTTCATAAATAATGCAGTAATCGCTAATATAATTCCAACAGACTCTTAGCATCGCTACGAGTGAGAAAGTCTCATCGTAGTCAACTCCTTGAACTTGTCGGAAAACATCTTAACGACAAGTCGAGCTTTCTTAATGGTGATACTTACCATCATTGTCCGTCTTCCCTTTTAAAATCCATATGTACCTAACAGCCTTACGACCATCAAGTAGTTCTTCCCAAGTCTACACTTTGTTTTCATATATGGATCCTCTCTCGGATTATATGGCCTCGAGCCATTTTGGAATCCAGGCCCACCATCGCTTCTCCATAGCTCGTAGGTTCACTGTTGTCTAGCAACATGACTTCCAAGACAGGATTACGTACCACTCTGAATTAGTACACATCCTTGTCATCCCACGAGGTTTGGTAGTGACTTGATCTGAAGTTCCATGATCACTATCATAAGCTTCCACTTCAATTGGTGTAGGTGCCATAGGAACAACTCCCTGTGCCCTGCCACACACTAGTTGAAGAGACGGTTCAATAACCTCATCAAGTCTCCACCATCCTCCCACTCAATTCTTTCGAGAGAAACTTTTTCTCGAGAAAGGACCCTATTCTAGAAACAATCCCTTATTGCTTTCGGGTCTGAGACAGGAGGTATACCCAACTGTTTTGGGTGTCCTATGAAGATGCATTTATCCGCTTTGGGTTCTAGCTTATCAGCCTGAATTTTTTTTCACATAAGCGTTGCAGCCCCAAACTTTTAAGAAATGACAGCTTAGGTTTCTCTAAACCATAATTCATACGGTGTCATCTCATCGGAATTATGTGGTGCCCTATTTAAAGTGAATGTGGTTGTCTCTAATGCCTAACCCATAAACTATCATGGTAATTCGATAAGAGACATCATGGTATGCATCATATCCAATAGGGTGCAGTTATGATGTTCGGACACACCATCACACTATGGTGTTCCAGGCTGTATCGGTTGTGAAACAATTTCCACAATGTCTTAATTCTGTGCCAAACTCGTAATTCAGATATTCATCTCTACGATCATATCATAGACATTTTATCCTCTTGTCACGACGATCTCTCACCTTCACCCTGAAATTACTTGAACCTTTGAATAATTCAGACTCGTGATTCATCAAGTAAATATACTCAACATCTACTCAAATCATCTGTGAAGTAAGAACATAATGATATCCACTACACGCCTCAGCACTCATTGGACTGCACACATCAAGATGTATTACTTCCAACAAGTTGCTTTCTTGTTCCATTTTACTGAAAATGAGGCTTTCAGTCATCTTGCCCATGTGGTATGATTTGCATGTCTCAAGTGATTCAAAATCAAGCGAGTCCAAATGGTCCATCTGTATAGAGTTTCTTCATGCATATCTACCAACAAACATGGTTCGCATGTCTCAATCCTTTCAAAAATGAGTGAGTCCAAAGATCCATCAACATGGAGCTTCTTCATGCGTTTTATACCAATGTGACTCAAATTGCAGTGCCACATTTGTGTGGTACTATCATTACTATCTTATACCTTTGGCATGAAAATGTGTATCACTACGATCGGGATGGTATTATTCAAATAAACAGAGTAACCATTATTCTCCTTAAATGAATAAGCGTAACGATAGACATAATCCAATCATGTCTATGCTCAATGCAAACACCAAATAACAATTATTTAGGTTTTAATACCAATCTCGATGGTAGAGGGAGCATACGATATTTGATCAACCTTGGAAATACTTCCAACACATATCGTCATCTCACCTTTTAGCTAGTCTCTGTTTATTCCGTAGCCTTTTGTTTCGAGTTACTAACACTTAGCAACCGAACCGGTATCTAATACCCTGGTGCTACTAGGAGTACTAGTAAAGTACACATTATAATGCATATCCAATATACTTCTGTCGACCTTGCCAGCCTTCTCATCTACCAAGTATCTAGGGTGGTTCTGCTTCAGTGACTGTTCCCCTTATTACAGAAGCACTTAGTCTCGGGCTTGGGTTCAACTTTGGGTTTCTTCACTAGAACAGCAACTGATTTGTTGTTCCATGAAGTATCCCTTTCCTGCCCTTGCCCTTCTTGAAACTAGTGGTTTTACTAACCATCAACGATTGATGCTCCCTTTTTTATTTCTACTTTCGTGGTGTCAAACATCGCGAATATCTCAAGGATCATCATATATGTCCCTGATATATTATAGTTCATCATGAATCTCTAGCAGCTTGGTGGTAATGATTTCGAAGAAACATCACTATCTCATCTGGAAGATCAACTCCCACTTGATTCAAATGATTGTTGTACTCAGACAATCTGAGCACAAGCTCAACAATTGAGCTTTTCTCCCTTAGTTTGCAGGCTAAGAAAAATCGTCGAAGGTCTTATACCTCTTGACGTGGGCACGAGCCTGAAATCCCAATTTCAGCCCTCGAAACATCGCATATGTTTCGCGACGTTTTAAAACGTCTTTGGTGCCTCAACTCTAAACCGTTTAACTGAACTATCACGTGGTTATCAAAACGTGTATGTCAGATGTTCGCAACATCCACAGACGACGTTCGAGGTTTAGCACACTGAGTGGTGCATTAAGGACATAAGCCTTCTACTGTCTGCATAAATGCTACTATCAACTTTCAACTAATTTTTCTAGGAACATATCTAAACAGTAGAACTGAAGCGCGAGCTACGACATAATTTGCGAAGACCTTTTGACTATGTTCAGGATAATTAAGTTCATCTTATGAACTCCCACTCAGATAGACATCCCTCTAGTCATCTAAGTGATACATGATCCGAATCAACTAGGCCATGTCCGATCATCACGTGAGACGGACTAGTCATCATCGGTGAACATCTCATGTTGATCGCATCTTCTATACGACTCATGTTCGACCTTTCGGTCCTCCGTGTTCCGAGGCCATGTCTGTACATGCTAGGCTCGTCAAGTTAACCTAAGTGTTTCGCATGTGTTCCGAGGCCATGTCTGTACATGCTAGGCTCTCAACACCCGTTGTATTCGAATGTAAGAATCTATCACACCCGATCATCACGTGGTGCTTCGAAACGATGAACTTTCGCAATGGTGCACAGTTAGGGAGAACACTTCTCTTGAAATTTTAGTGAGGGATCATCTTATTTAAGCTATCGTCGTTCTAAGCAAATAAGATGTATAAACATGATAAACATCACATGCAATCAAATAGTGACATGATATGGCCAATATCATATTGCTCCTTTTGATCTCCATCTTCGGGGCTCCATGATCATCATCGTCACCGGCATGACACCATGATCTCCATCATCATGATCTCCATCATTGTGTCTCCATGAAGTTGTCTCGCCAACTTATTACTTCTACTACTATGGCTACCGGTTAGCAATAAAGTAAAGTAATTACATGGCGTTGTTCAATGACACGCAGGTCATACAATAAATAAAGACAACTCCTATGGCTCCTGCCGGTTGTCATACTCATCGACATGCAAGTCGTGATTCCTATTACAAGAACATGATCAATCTCATACATCACATATCATTCATCACATTCTTCTTGGCCATATCACATCACATAGCATATCCTGCAAAAACAAGTTAGACGTCCTCTAATTGTTGTTTGCATGTTTTACGTGGCTGCTATGGGTTTCTAGCAAGAACGTTTCTTACCTATGCAAAAACCACAACGTGATATGCCAATTGCTATTTACCCTTCATAAGGACCCTTTTCATCGAATCCGATCCGACTAAAGTGGGAGAGATAGACACCCGCTAGCCACCTTATGCAACTAGTGCATGTCAGTCGGTGGAACCAGTCTCACGTAAGAGTACGTGTAAGGTCGGTTCGGGCCGCTTCATCCCATGATGCCGGCGAATCAAGATTGGACTAGTAACGGTAAGCATATTGAACAAAATCAACGCCCACAACTACTTTGTGTTCTACTCGTGCATAGAAACTACGCATAGACCTAGCTCATGATGCCACTGTTGGGGAACGTAGCAGAAATTCAAAATTTTCCTACGTGTCACCAAGATCTATCTATGGAGAAACTAGCAACAAGGGGAAGGAGAGTGCATCTACATACCCTTGTAGATCGCTACGCGGAAGCGTTCAAGAGAACAGGGTTGATGGAGTCATACTCGTCGTGATCCAAATCACCGATGATCCTAGTGCCGAACGGACGGCACCTCCGTGTTCAACACACGTACAGCCCGGTGACGTCTCCTACGCCTTGATCCAGCAAGGGGAGGAGGAGAGGTTGGGGAAGACTCCATCTAGTAGCAGCACGACGGCGTGGTGGTGGTGGAGGAGCGCGGTACTCCAGCAGGGCTTCGCCAAGCACCGCAAGAGACGAGGAGGGAGAGGGGTAGGGCTGCGCCAAGAAGGAGATTGAATCATGTCTATGGCAGCCCAAAACCTCAAGTATATATAGGGGGAGGGGAGGGGCTGCGCCCCCACCTAGGTTACCACCCCTAGGGGTGGCGGCCAGCCTAGATCCCATCTAGGGGGGCCGGCCAAGGGGGGAGAGAGGGGGCTCACCACTAGGTGGGCCTTAGGCCCATCTGAGCCTAGGGTTTGCCCCCTTCCACTCTCCCTTGCGCCTTGGGCCTTGGTGGGGGGGGGGGTGCACCAGCCCACCAGGGGCTGGTCCCCTCCCACACTTGGCCCATGCAGCCCTCCGGGGCTGGTGGCCCCAGTTGGTGGACCACCGGGACCCTCCCGGTGGTCCCGGTACATTACCGATAAACCCGAAACTTTTCCGGCGACCAAAACAGGACTTCCCATATATAAATCTTTACCTCCGGACCATTCCAGAACTCCTCGTGATGTCCGAGATCTCATCCGGGACTCCGAACAACATTCAGTAACCACATATATCTATTCCCTATAACCCTAGCGTCATCGAACCTTAAGTGTGTAGACCCTACGGGTTCGGGAGTCATGCAGACATGGCCGAGATAACTCTCCGGCCAATAACCAACAGCGGGATCTGGATACCCATGTTGTCTCCTACATGTTCCATGATGATCTTATCGCATGAACCACGATGTCAAGGATTCAATCAATCCCGTATACAATTCCCTTTGTCTATTGGTACGATACTTGCCCGAGATTCGATCGTCGGTATCCCGATACCTTGTTCAATCTCCTTACCGGCATGTCTCTTTACTCGTTCCGTAACACATCATCCCGTGATCAACTCCTTGATAACATTGTGCACATTATGATGATGTCCTACCGAGTGGGCCCAGAGATACCTCTCCGTTACACAGAGTGACAAATCCCAGTCTCGATTCGTGCCAACCCAACAGACACTTTCGGAGATACCTGTAGTGTACCTTTATAGCCACCCAGTTACGTTGTGACGTTTGGCACACCCAAAGCACTCCTACGGTATCCGGGAGTTGCACAATCTCATGGTCTAAGGAAATTATACTTGACATTAGAAAAGCTTTAGCATATGAACTACACGATCTTTGTGCTAGGCTTAGGATTGGGTCTTGTCCATCACATCATTCTCCTAATGATGTGATCCCGTTATCAATGACATCCAATGCCCATGGTCAGGAAACCGTAACCATCTATTGATTAACGAGCTAGTCAACTAGAGGCTTACTAGGGACATGGTGTTGTCTATGTATCCACACATGTATCTGAGTTTCCTATCAATACAATTCTAGCATGGATAATAAACGATTATCATGAACAAGGAAATACAATAATAAACAATTTATTATTGCCTCTAGGGCATATTTCCTACATTCGGTCCATCGATCATTGAGCAGATCTTGGTCAGCTTGAAGCTGCTGCTACTTCTTTTTCAGGCTCCTTGCAGTGGCTATTAGTTGGCGCTTAAAGCGCTCCTGCTCACGAGGTTCCTCAGGCACGATGAAATTTTCAATGCCGAGGCCCACCTCATCCTCAGAGAGCGGAAGGTAAATGTCATCTTCCGAATCTTCGTGTGTGGCCTGCCTATCTTCCCATTCGTCTTGTTCCTTAGTTGTATCAACGGGGTCTTCATTGTCATCGGCATCATTGTCCATGCCGTCGATATTCTCGGAGTTTTATTCCAGTGTATCAGTCAAATCCTCAACTATGGCTATGAAATGGGTGGCGGGTTGTAAGGGCATATTTATCCCTGATTGATGACAACACATTTGCGGACTAATCGTCTGCCTTGAGTATCCCAGACATTTCATCGCTAGGCACAAGACGGTTGGGTGCCCCTCGAAGACTGTTGAAGACGGCGTCTTTTCTACGTTTCTTTTTGGTGGACTTGAGTCGTAGGAAAGCCGTGCTATTAAGAGGGGGTCCGCGTTGGAAAGGTTTGGGTGGAATCATCATGTACACGTCTCCTTCTTGTCCCCTCCTTTCTCCCTTGGAGCTTCCTCCGTTTTCTCACCTCCCTGGTTCTGGCTGCTGGTTTGGGTCGCGGTAGTACTGCTCCCAGGAAAGCGGTAGTACCGTAGGCATCAGTGGTAGTACCGTGCGGTGGCACGGTAGTACCGCAGGTGCCCACGGTAGTATCGCTCCCCTAGAGCCGCACTACCGCTGCCCACCAGGCTAGTGCCACTCCTTCGCGGTAGTAGGGGCGGATGTAATTTTTTTACATCCGCACCTACCACGGTAGTACCGCTTTCGCTCCGCAGTAGTACCGCACTATGCTGTCAGGCAGTAGTACCGCCCCTCGGCAGTACTACTATGTCGGATTTTTGCTTGTTCCATTTCTTTGCGGTAGTAGGCACGGATGTTTCCTCCCCCCTGGCTAGGGGATTTCTGCCTTGCGGTAGTACCGCATGGAGGCGCGGTAGTACCGCGCTTGCGGAAGTACCGCCCTCAGCTCCTGCGCGTCAGATCTGACCTTGCGGTCGCTGGGGTTGCGGCAATACCGCGGGCTAGTACGGTAGTACCGCATAGCCGTGCAGTAGTACCGCTTGGTAGCAAGCAGTAGTACCGCGCGGCCCTGCGGTAGTACCGCTGGCCTGGCGCGGTAGTACCGCTGGCCGCGGGCTAGTTGGTGGGTAACAGTTGGATCTTTGCCCTACACTATATAAGGGGTCCCCTTCTTCCCTGTTGACTTATCTCTTCCAACCCTAAGCTCCATTATTGCTCTAAGCTCCATTTTCGCCCGATCTCACTCCCTAGCCAATCAAACTTGTTGATTTGTTCGGGAGTGGTTGAGAAGGCCTCGATCCACACTTCCACCAAGAGAAATTTGATTCCCCCACTAATCCCTTGCGGATCTTGTTACTCTTGGGTGTTTGAGCATCCTAGACGGTTGAGGTCACCGTGAAGCCATAGTCCATTGTGGTGAAGCTTCATGGTGTCGTTGGGAGCCTCCAATTGAGTTGTGGAGATTGCCCCAACCTTGTTTGTAAAGGTTCGGTCGCCGCCTCCAAGGGCACCAATAGTGGAATCACAGCGTCTCGCATTGTGTGAGGGCGTGAGGAGAATACGGTGGCCCTAGTGGCTTCTTGGGGAGCATTGTGCCTCCACACCGCTCCAACGGAGACGTACTTCCTCTCAAAGGGAAGGAACTTCGGAAACACATCCTTGTCTCCACTCTTGGTTATCTCGTGCCTTTACTTGTGCAAGCTTATTTGTTTCATATCATTTGCTTGCTTGTGTACCTATCCTTGTTACATCATATAGGTTGCTCACCTAGTTGCATATCTAGACAACCTACTTTGATGCAAAGTTTAAATTGTTAAAGAAAAGCTAAAAATTGTTAGTTGCCTATTCATCCCCCTCTAGTCAACCATGTCGATCCTTTCAATTGGTATCAGAGCCTCGTCTCTTTATTAAGGACTTTACCGTCCGAAGAGTATGGTTGATACTGTAGATGGTGTGGAGGAACACTCCGGTGCGAATCAGACCTCGTCTACGGGCGATGGGGGAACCTCGGTCTCTCGTGAGGAGTTCAATGTGGCCTTGGAAACATTGAAAACCTCCATGACAACCGAGGTTGAAAGCATGTTTACTAAATTCCTTGAGGGGCTTAAACTATCCACCGCACTGTTGAAAGTGGGTGATCCCACCGACAAGGTGACGGATGCTATCTCCGATAAGGGGAAGCTAGTAGTGATATGGCACCTTCTTCTAGTGGTAAAAATGGCACCGACATCTTTGCTCATGTGGAACCACCACTTGTTTACGGTGGACCGATTCCTTCCACTCATTTGAATCATGCCGGTCCTCCTCCTAAGATTGTGAAAAATGAGGACTTTGATTCTTGGGTTTACCGCTTTAAACGTCATTTAAATCATGTGAACACTAACCTTTGGAGAATCATTGAAGAAGGTTTCTATCCGCACGATCCAAGCAACTTCACTCCTCGAGAAGCCACGGATAATCAATTCAATGAGAATGCTCTCTTCATCATTCAAGATGCAATTCCACCCGAAGACCTACCTCATCTTCGGCCCTTCGCCTTGGCCAAAGGCGCATGGCATTGTGTTGTCTCTCTCTACCAGGGAAGCGCAAGCATTCAACGCTCCAACTATGAAGTGGTGCAAGATGAGGCCGATGAGTTTGCAATGAAAGAAGATGAAGAACCTCGTGAGCTTTATCAGAGAGTAACCAAACTCGCGGTCTCACTACGAGATCACGAGAGCAAGGACACGGATGACAATTGGATCAAGCGCAAATTCCTCAAGGAAATGATGCCCTACCACAAGGCCATGTCCTCCGTCATTCGTCAAAGACCGGACTTCCACACTTTGACCTCAAGCGAAGTGTTGGATGAGTTTGTGGCCATGAACATTTTGGACAAGACCGCCGACAATGCGGTGCTTCGTTCTCAAAGGGCAAATAAGCCCAACCTTGCACTGAAGGCCAAGCTCACCGTTGAAGAAGAAGAGGAGGAAGAAGAGGAGAGCAACCCCAAAGATACAAAGTATGTGTATCATGAACACATGGCACTCGCTTCAAGGCAATTTTGGAGCAATAAAAACTCGAGGCCAAACTTTAGCAAAAACAACTCAAGTGGCACGAAGAGCAAGAAATGTGTAAGGACTTGCTACAATTGTGGCAACGTGAGTCATTTCGTTGCGGAGTGCCCGTATGAGAAGAGGGAAGACAATGGTGGCAAGCTCATCCGAAAGGACAAGGCCAAGTCGTTCCCCAACAAGAGCAACTTCACCAAGAAGACTCCTCCCAAGGCATTGGTGGTACAAGAAGAGTACAATGAGGATGATGACGATGATGAAGGTGATGAGTCGGTTGCCATGGCCTCCGTTGCCATTGCGACGACTCCACGGGTGTCTCTCTTCAACTCGCCCAATGAGAGCATCACCGCCAAGTGCCTCATGGCTAATGCCACCAACAAGGTAACCCCCAACATCAAAACTACCATCATTAATCATCCTTCTCCGACGGATATCATTAATGAACTTGAGGGAGCTAATGTGGAGGCAAATGAGTTTGAGGCCTTTATGGGCAAACTTAAGGGAAAATCAAAGAAGCACTTTGTTGCTCTCTTGGAACAACTTGGTGAAGCCAATGACATGATCGAGGCTCACGAAGACACCATCACTAAGATGGAAGGGCATAGTCGTGACTATGTGTAGGATCGAAAGTATGTCTAGAGGGGGGGTGATTAGACTACTTGACCAAATAAAAATCTAGCCTTTTCCCAATTTTAGTTCTTGGCAGATTTTAGCTATCTTAGCACAAGTCAAGCAATCTCCACACAATTCAAGCAAGCATGCAAAAGAGTATATGAGCAGCAGAAAGTAAAGCATGCAACTTGCAAGAATGTAAAGGGAAGGGTTTGGAGGATTCAAACGCAATTGGAGACACGGATGTTTTTGTCGTGGTTCCGATAGGTGGTGCTATCGTACATCTACGTTGATGGAGACTTCAACCCACGGAGGGTAACAGTTGCGCGAGTCCACGGAGGGCTCCATCCATGAAGGGTCCACGAAGAAGCAACCTTGTCTATTCCATCACGGCCGCCGCCCACGAAGGACTTGCCTCACTAGCGGTAGATCTTCATGAAGTAGGCGATCTCCTTGCCCTTACAAACTCCTTGGTTCAACTCCACAATCTTGTCGGAGGCTCCCAAGTGACACCTAGCCAATCTAGGAGACACCACTCTCCAAGAAGTAACAAATGGTGTGTTGATGATGAACTCCTTGCTCTTGTGCTTCAAATGATAGTCTCCCCAACACTCAACTCTCTCTCACAGGATTTGGATTTGGTGGAAAGAAGATTTGAGTGGAAAGCAACTTGGGGAAGGCTAGAGATCAAGATTCATATGGTTGGAATGGAATATCTTGACCTTAACACAAGTGTAGGTGGTTCTCTATCAGAAAATGTGTATTTGAAGTGTAGGTATGTTCTGATGGCTCTCTCTACAAATGAAGAGTGGGTGGAGGGGTATATATAGCATCCACACAAAATCTAACCGTTACACACAATTTTCCAAACTCGGTGGGACCGAATGGTTAAACTCGGTCGGACCGATTTAGCAAACCTAGTGACCGTTAGGATTTTCGGTGGGACTGACATGCAACTCGGTAGGACCGATATGGTTAGGGTTGGGGCATAACGTAATCTCGGTGTGACCGATTACACAAACTCGGTGGGACCGATTTTGGTAATAAGATAGCCAGAGAGTTGGTCAGGTAAACTCGGTGGGACCGATTCGCTCATCTCGGTGAGATGGAAATGTTACAAAAGGGAAACAGAGAGTTTACATTGCAATCTCGGTGGGACCGATCGCTCATCTCGGTAAGACTGAAACGTTACGAAGGGAAACAGAGAGTTTACAATCCCATCTCGGTGAGACCGAGATCCCTATCGGTGAAACCGATTTGCTAGGGTTTGTGGCAGTGGCTATGACATTTGAAACTCGGTGGTGCCGGATAGAAAGAATCAGTGGGGCTGAGTTTGACTTTTGGTTTAGGTCATATGTGGATGTGGGAAGGTAGTTGAGTATTCTGGAGCATATCACTAAGCATTTTGAGCAAGCAAGCCATTAAGCAACACCTCATCCCTCCTTGATAGTATTGGCTTTTCCTATAGACTCAATGTGATCTTGGATCACTAAAATATAAAATGTAGAGTCTTGAGCTTCAAGCTTGAGCCAAACTTTTTGTCCTTAGAATTTTGAGGGATCCACTTTCCTCATCCATGCCATGCCATTCATTGAGCTTTTCCTGAAATATTAATCTTGGAATAATGTTAGCTCAATGAGCTATATGTTGTTAGGAATTACCAAAACCACCCAGGGATAGTTGCACTTTCAATCTCCCTTTTTTTGGTAATTGATGACAACATATAGATCAAAGCTTTGACAAATGATAATAAGAGTGAAAGATATTGTCGCTTTGAGAAGTATGTGAAAAGCAGGAGCTCGCCCTAAATTTGTGCATATCTTAAGATTTGCTTTGGACTGCAAATGCACAATGAGTTAGGATTATGGGTTACTCTTCCATGTCACATACATCTTGGTGGAGCGCTCAAAATGATAAGAATTAAATACATGCACTTACCACCAAGCAAAGTGAATGATCATATAAGGATAAGTAAGATAATATCATCTAACAAGCATAAGTGTAGCTTATGATCAACCACATGGTCATCAATGTCTCACAGATAATAGCATAGTATCTCAAGCAATCAAAAGACAAACAAAGTTCAACCACCAAAGCAAGAGAGAATAAAAAGCAATGCTCTCTCTCTCTCGAAGCCTATGATCTATACATTTTTCTCCCCCTTTGGCAACAAGTTACCAAAAAGTTCATAGACAATGCATAGCACTAGAACGTCTCTCAAGCTTGGTCTTCAGGAATCTCCTTGTACATGTTTGCCATAGAGTTGTGATCCATCTTCTTCTTGGCATAGACATCCAAGTCATCTTCTTCTTCCTTAGGAGCATTGATCAGATTTGCCCATTCCTCAATAGTTGAGTGGTACCTTGTACCTTCAGACATCCATACTATCCTGCCATCTGGATAGAAGTGTGCTGTGGAGTAGAATTGCATTATGAGCTCCTCATTCCACTTTGTGAGCTTCTGCCCAACAAAGTCTGTGACTCCACAAGCACTGAAGCTGTCAAACACACCAGGATAGTGTTCCTCATTTTCCTTGATATACTTCCAGTCGACCCACCTCATTTCACACACTATAGGCTTCTTGTCCAACAACACTGTCTCATAGAAGTCCTGCTGTTCCTTTGTGTGGAACCTGTAATCAACAGCAGTCCTTCTCCTGGTAGCATATGGATCTGTCTCTCTCCATAGCCTCAACCCTGAGTCTCTCCTGATCTTCATGTTCTCAGCCATAGGATGAGCATCATTGTAGTCTGAAATCTTGGGTTTGAGCTTTCTCAGGACTTGTCCTTCATCATCTTCATCAGCAGCAACTTCAGGCACTGGGGCCTTGTTCTTCTCAGCAGCTGGCATACTCCTGGTATTCCTCTTAGGTGCACTCTTGGGCTTGGAGGCTGCTTTGGGTGCTTCTTTGGGCTTTGATGAAGCAGCCCATGTCCTGGTAGCATCACCCATAAGCTTCTGGGCCTTAGGTGTTGGTGCAGCAACCTCTTATTCCTCTTCCTCTTCCTCTTCAAAATCTCTCATGATTGAGGATCTCCCAAGCACTCTAGCAGTGGTCTTTTTGATCCTCTCCTTCCTCTTCTTCCCTTCTGCAGCAGCCTCTTTGGGTTCAGATCCCAAAGGGACTTGAGTAGATGCTCTGGCCTTAGAAATTGGAATTCTCTTTGCAGGAACCTTTTTCTTCATGTCTGGCTTGGTGGCAGCAGCAATGCTATATTCCTTCTTAACCACTTTCTTCTTGGAAGTGGCCTCATCCTCAACTGCCACATAGTCTTCATCCTCACACTCTGAAGTTTTCTTCTTCCTTGTTCTGGTGGCAGCTTTGGGCAAGTTGCTGGGAGTGCTCCTGCTACCATCATCTGAACTGCTAGAGGGACTAGTGCCCTCACTCAAGTGAACCTGCTCCTCTGACCTGTTCTGGCTGTCACTCTGATCAGACATATTGCAAACACTGACAACAGACCCTGTGAATAGATATAGATGAGATAGAGTGGATGAGGATCACAAAATGTAGAGGTTTTTGCAAAAGAAAAGAGTCAAAAACTTAGTTTTAGTTTTCCACAGAAAGCATTTCGGATCAACCCATTTTGTAAACTCGGTGATACCGAAGTAGCTGTTGGAACCTAAACTAGTGAACTCGGTCAGACCGAGTCACAGTTTGGTGGCACCGAGACTGCTAGGGTTTCACAAAGTCCTGAACTCGGTCACACCGATTTGCAATTCTCGGTCAGACCGAAAATTACATGTGCAATGGCCTGAGCCAAATCGGTGGTACCGAGTTCCACAACTCGGTGGGTCCGAGATGGTTTCAGCGGAAACCTAACCCTAAATTTTCAATTCAACTCTAATCTACGGAGTGTTTTGACTGGATAAGATCGTTTCAATCGTGGTAAGAATCATAATGAACACAATGTGCTAGGAATCGTACGGGGATAGCACTGTGATTGAGTCCATACCCTAGTTCAGCGATGAACTTGCTACGATGACAACAGCGGGGAAGAATTCCGTTAACGGCGGCGGAGACCAGCGATAGGAGGCAGCTAGCAACGAGGAGGACGATCCGGAGACCCAGGAGGCAGAGTGAGCTATGCGCGGGTGAAGGGGTTTCGAAGAAATTTCCAAAATTTTGCCCGTGAGTATATATAGCCTGACCCCGTCGGTGTGACCGAGTGGAACAACTCGGTGACACCGAGATTCATAACTGCAAGCAGTTACTGAAACTCGGTGTGACCGAAAGGTTCAAATCGGTTGCACCGAGATTGAAAACCTAGATCGACTTAGTGATCTCGGTATGACCGAAATGGATGAATCGTTCAGACTGAAACGCACAAAGAAGTTTTGAAAGTTTAAGTCTATGATGAATCGGGGACTCCGAGTGCTCCTCACACAGAGTGGTTCAAATCTGACTTGATCAAATTTTGTGATGTAGCATGAATAGAGTTTGAGACGAGAAAAGCACAGATAGCTAGAGAGGGTTCTTAGGCATTCTTGTCCATCCACTTGGCAAAAGAAAAGAAAACCAATCAATCAAAACAACAAGTGGATGTCCTCGAATGAGTAAAATATGCAATCAACATGCTCACACAATAAAATGGCAATTGAAATATGTGGCAAAGAATGCACAACCAATTCTAGCATCTATCAAACAATTGGTGATGACTAGGTCATCTATATATGAGTATATTGACTTAGGAGTCAAATGAGAACATTTGATCATAGGTCATACTCATCGTTTAAGCACAAGTGGGGTTACCACTTTTACATAAAGCATTTGTTGTGTTCACACCATTAGAGTTGCTTTAGCTCAATTCTTAGAGTAAAGCTCCCCCTAGATGTGAGATCCCCCTAAGAGGGATGAACTAACCTTGGGTTTTGTTGATGATGACTTCATGTAGATGTTGAAGATGTGGATGCTCAATGTTGATGTAGATCATTTGAAGCTATCCATTGGAGTGAGTTGCACTTTCAATACCTACACGGGTTAGTCCCACAAGGAACAAACAAGGATATCCATAGATATAAAGTGATGCACACACAAGATGATGTCTATGAAAGCTTTTAGGTTACCTTGTCCCTTGTCTTACCAACAAGAGGGTTTGTGACTCCTTGAACTAGTGCAAGATGTGGAAGTTGATTGCACTTGTTCTTGCCAAGATGATAAGGGTGAAGTATGTTGGCGGAGGTCACCCTCAAGAACTCTCTAGTTCTTCCTTGGGATCCACACCATCTTGATGGGAATCCTCGGTGTTGTAGTTGTATTTGATGAAGTGGAACATGAAGTAGTCTTGGGAACCCACTTGACCAAGGCCTTAGGAGCTTCTTCAAATGCATCAATTTCCTCTTGAAGCTTGTCCTTGCCTTTTTGCTTGTGGTCTTGTGGTGGAAGATCATCTTGAGCTTGTGTCCCTTTGAGAGAAGTAGGATCATACTTCTCTTGTTGAGGAACAAACTTCGTCTTGGGGTATTGATCTTCTTCCCACTCAACTCCATTGGCATTGAACTTTCGTTCAAAACCAACACCTTGATTCTTCCGGTGCCTTCCTTGCTTGCGTACAATTTCCTCGAATTGCTTACTTCCGGCAAGGCTCTTGTAAACACCTTTCTCTATAATTCCCTTCAATAAGCTATTTTCTTGCTCAAGTGTAACTTGGCTAAGAGAATCATTAGTGGAATCAAGAGAACTACTAGAAGCAACAATATTAGATTTAGCATGATTATTGTTACTACTAGAGGAAGAATCTTTCTTGTTCTTGTTACTAGACTTGACTTGAGGCATGTAAGTGGATAAGAGTAAACGCTTGGCAATGTATGAAGAACTTTTCTTGCGAAGATCATCATTGATTGCTTTTAAGAACTCATGATCTTTCTCAAGGTTGAGCTTTTCAAAGCGTAATTTCTCATGAGTCCTTAAAAGTTCTCGATGATCTCCTAAGATAGTTTCATGAGCTAACTTAAGAGTGTTTAGTTCTTTAGTTAGAGACTCAATCTTCTCCTTATCATTGCCATTCGTTTTATCTTGATTAGCATGATTAATTGACGTTTCATCACAGTATTCATCACTAGAGTTGTCAACAAGTAAATCATCATCACCTAACAAGTCATCTTCATCACTATTGAAATCAACATACTCGGGGTGTGATACCTTTGGGACTTTAGCCATGAAGCATGTTCCAACTCCTTCATTTGGTGAGTCAAATATGTCGTAGGAGTTGGTTGTCACAAGTGCTAGACCGGCAACACCTTCATCTTGAGTATATTCGGAGTCGGAGTGATAGCTTCTCTCGAAGTGGTTGTCGGAGTCGGAGCTGGATACCCATTCACCAACATGAGCTTGATGCCTTTGTTTTGTGTAGCTCCTTGATGACTTGTCCTTTCTTTCCGAATCCTTGCTTCTTCGTGAGGGTCTTCGTTCATAACGATCATCTCTACTCCTTCTTCCTCTAGATGGTGATTCTTCTCTTCTACTTCTTCTCTTGGGAGAATCTTCTCTTCTCTTGTAGGGGGCCGTACACTCATTGTAATAGTGTCCAGGCCTTCCACAATTGTAGCAGTTTCGCTCTCGACTAGAAGATCTTTTGTCATTGTAGGACCTTGACTTGGAGCTTCTCTCTTTGCTCCTACTCTTGTAGAACTTGTTGAAGTTCTTCACCATTAAGCTCAATTCTTCATTGAAGGTTTCTTTCTCACTCGATGATGTGGGGGCTTCACATGAGGCTTTGTAAGCACCACTTGATTTGTTGTGAAGTTCCTCTTTATCCTTGAGTGACATCTCATGAGCAACAATTCTTCCGTTGGCTTGAGATCTTTACAATTTGGCATCATTTGGATCAAAGTGCACATGGTATCATATTTTCCATCCAAGGCTCTTAGGATCTTCTTGATGACGAATCTTTCGGTCATATCTTCACTCCCTAAGCCGGCAATCTCATTTGTGATAAGAGCAAGCCTAGAGTACATTTCAGCGACACCTTCACCATCCTTCATTTTGAACTTGTCAAGTTGACTTTGAAGCACATCCAATTTGGATTCCTTGACAGAGTCGGTACCTTTGTGCATATCAATCAAAGTATCCCAAATTTCCTTTGCATTCTCAAGACGGCTGATTTTGTTGAATTCTTCGGGGCACAATCCGTTGAAGAGGATATCAGAAGCTTGAGTGTTGTATTGCAGCATTTTCAACTCTTCCGTGGTGGCTTCACAGTTCGGTTCTTTCCCGTCAAAGAATTCACCTTGCAAGCCAATACACACAATAGCCCAAACGGCGGGGTTATGTCCAAGAATATGCATTTTCATCTTATGCTTCCAACTAGCAAAATTAGTGCCATCAAAGTAAGGACCTCTACGGTGATAATTTCCCTCGCTAGACGCCATACTCTCCTAGGTTGTGAAACCAAGGCTATGACCACCAAAAGCTATGGAAATCAAAGCAAATGGAGACCAAAGCTCTGATACCACTTGTAGGATCGAAAGTATGTCTAGAGGGGGGGTGATTAGACTACTTGACCAAATAAAAATCTAGCCTTTTCCCAATTTTAGCTCTTGGCAGATTTTAGCTATCTTAGCACAAGTTAAGCAATCTCCACACAATTCAAACAAGCATGCAAAAGAGTATATGAGAAGCGGAAAGTAAAGCATGCAACTTGCAAGAATGTAAAGGGAAGGGTTTGGAAGATTCAAACGCAATTGGAGACATGGATGTTTTTGTCGTGGTTCCGATAGGTGGTGCTATCGTACATCCACGTTGATGGAGACTTCAACCCATGGAGGGTAACGGTTGCGCGAGTCCACGGAGGGCTCCACCCATGAAGGCTCCACGAAGAAGCAACCTTGTCTATTCCATCACGGCCGTCGCCCATGAAGGACTTGCCTCACTAGCGGTAGATCTTCACGAAGTAGGTGATCTCCTTGCCCTTACAAACTCCTTGGTTCAACTCCACAATCTTGTCGGAGGCTCCCAAGTGACACCTAGCCAATCTAGGAGACACCACTCTCCAAGAAGTAACAAATGGTGTGTTGATGATGAACTCCTTGCTCTTGTGCTTCAAATGATAGTCTCCCCAACACTCAACTCTCTCTCACAGGATTTGGATTTGGTGGAAGGAATATTTGAGTGGAAAGCAACTTGGGGAAGGCTAGAGATCAAGATTCATATGGTTGGAATGGAATATCTTGACCTCAACACAAGTGTAGGTGGTTCTCTCTCAGAAAATGTGTATTGGAAGTGTAGGTATGTTCTGATGGCTCTCTCTACAAATGAAGAGTGGGTGGAGGGGTATATATAGCCTCCACACAAAATCTAACCGTTACACACAATTTTCCAAACTCGGTGGGACCGAATGGTTAAACTCGGTCGGACCGATTTAGCAAACCTAGTGACCGTTAGGATTTTCGGTGGGACTGACATGCAACTCGGTAGGACCGATATGGTTAGCGTTAGGGCATAACGTAATCTCGGTGTGACCGATTACACAAACTCGGTGGGACCGATTTTGGTAATAAGCTAACCAGAGAGTTGGTCAGGTAAACTTGGTGGGACCGATTCGCTCATCTCGATGAGACCGAAATGTTACAAAAGGGAAACAGAGAGTTTACATTGCAATCTTGGTGGGACCGATCGGTCATCTCGGTAAGACCGA
Source organism: Triticum dicoccoides (assembly GCF_002162155.2). Lineage (NCBI taxonomy): Eukaryota > Viridiplantae > Streptophyta > Magnoliopsida > Poales > Poaceae > Triticum > Triticum dicoccoides. Next base: position 41,520,486 of record NC_041386.1, on the reverse strand, counting down.
AACGTTACGAAGGGAAACAGAGAGTTTGCAATCCCATCTCGGTGAGACCGAGATCCCTATCGGTGAAACCGATTTGCTAGGGTTTGTGGCAGTGGCTATGACATTTGAAACTCGGTGGCGCCGGATAGAAAGAATCGGTGGGGCCGAGTTTGACTTTTGGTTTAGGTCATATGTGGATGTGGGAAGGTAGTTGAGGATTCTGGAGCATATCACTAAGCATTTTGAGCAAGCAAGCCATTAAGCAACACCTCATCCCTCCTTGATAGTATTGGCTTTTCCTATAGACTCAATGTGATCTTGGATCACTAAAATATAAAATGTAGAGTCTTGAGCTTCAAGCTTGAGCCAAACTTTTTGTCCTTAGAATTTTGAGGGATCCACTTTCCTAATCCATGCCATGCCATTCATTGAGCTTTTCCTGAAATATTAATCTTGGAATAATGTTAGCTCAATGTGCTATATGTTGTTAGGAATTACGAAAACCACCCAGGGATAGTTGCACTTTCACTATGCCGATGAGATTTCGGATCTTTCCAATGCTCTTGAGGAAGAGTGTGGTCTTCGTTTGACTCTTGAGGAGTCACACAATGTCGATCATGCTAAGTTAAAGAAAGATTATGATCATGTCCTCATTGTTTCTCATGTGCTAAACTCCGAGAAGGCCGAACTTGAGGTTGATGTTGCTAGACTCAAAGAGGAGTTTGATCTACTTGACAAGGCTCACAAGGTCTTGAAGGGTGCTCAGGCTACCCTCAAAGAGTCTCGTGATCAACTTCAAGTAAAGCTAACCAAGGAAAAAACAACTTTTCCTCGTATGATGTGAATTGATAATGCAAATGCTACTAACCCGTGTTGTGATCATGTGCATCTCGTTGAGGAGAACGCTAAGCTAAAGGGGCAACTTGAGAGAGGTCTTGCGACTTGCATACAAGGCAAGAAGAACCTCAACGACCTCTTGATCAACCAAAAGGGAGTTGTGGCCAAGGAAGGGGTTGGGTACGTGCCCGACTCCAAGAACAATAAGAAGAATGACAAGATCAAACAACCTCCTCCTATCATGCAAACCTTTGTGAAGGAGGGAGAAAGTGCCTCCGAGGAGAAGAAGAAGAACAATGCGAAGGGTGGTGTTGTCAAAAAGGGCAATGTCACTCCTCGCATCAAAGCCGGCGACTTTAATCCTTCTTATATGTTATGTCGTGCTAGTGATGGGAATGTCTATGCCAAATTCGTTGGTTCTCCTCATGAATACATTGAATGGTCTATTTGGGTTCCAAGGACCCTTGTTACTAACATCAAAGGACCCATTACAAAATGGGTACCTAAACCAAGCATTAATCTCTTGTAGGTGTTTGCTTCCGGTGGGGGATCATGGTTGCTCGATAGCGGAGCTACAAATCATATGACCGGAAGCAAGGACTTGGTGGTGGACGTGCACAAGATTCCATCTATGCCCACCAATGTCGAGTGGGGTGACGCCTCATCCTCTAAGGTATTGGGACTTGGCAAGGTGGTCATATCTCATGATCTCACGATCGAGAAGGTCATGCTTGTTGAGTCCCTTGCATACAATTTACTTTCCGTTTGTCAACTTGCAATCATGGGCTTTGTCACTTTCTTTGATATCGATACCATGGCCCTCTTGTGGAGCAAGACTCTTAAAGTAGCCTTTGTTGGGCATATCGAGAACGGTCTATATGTGATTAACTTTTCGGAGCGACCCACTAAGACCGCGACATGCCTAATGGCTATTATCTGTGAGACATTGATGATCATGTGGTTGATCATAAGCTACACTTAAGAATCCATGTCAATATGAGATCTTTGCAAAGTCTCCTCAAGGGGGACCATGTCCGTGGACTAACGAATGTTAGTTTTGCTAAAGATCGTGCTTGCAGTGCTTGTATCGAAGGAAAGCTACATGAGAAGGCTCACCCTCCCACGACTATCATTTACTCAAAGAGGCCTTTGGAGCTCCTTCACATGGATCTCTTTGGGCCTCCATCCTTCGATAGTCTTGGGGGTAGGAAGTATTGCTTGGTGATTGTGGATGACTACTCAAGATACACTTGGGTGTATTTCTTCAAGAGGAAGAGCGAGACCCAACAAACGTCATTGACTTTGCAAATGAAGCACAACGTCAACACAATGCAAAGATCTTGACAATAAGAAGTGACAACGGCACCGAGTTCAAGAACTACACCTTGGATGAGTTTCTTAATGATGAGGGGATCAAGCATCAATATTCCGCACCTTACACTCCTCAACAAAACGGTGTTGCGGAGAGGAAGAACCGGACATTGATGGATGCGGCAAGGACCATGATGGCGGAGTTCAAGTCTCCGTACAACTTTTGGGCCGAAGCCATCAACGCCGTGTGTCATGCATCCAATCGGCTCTACCTCCGCAAGGGCTTGAACAAGACTCCATATGAGATACTCACCGGTAACAAGCCCAACCTCAAGTACTTTCGAGTGTTCGGGTGTAAGTGTTTCATTCTCAAGAAAGGTGTTCGGTTGTCTAAATTTGAGGCTAGAGATTATGAGGGCATATTTGTTGGTTATGCTACAAACTCTCATGCTTACCGTGTCCTCAATAAATCCACGGGACTTATTGAGGAGACATGTAACGTGGAGTTTGATGAGAATAACGGCTCCCAAGTGGAGCAAAGTGGCACTTGTGATGTAGGTGATGAAATTCCTCCCCAAGCCATAAGAATAATGGGTGTTGGCTTTATACTACCCATTGAGGAACCCTTTGTGGCCGAAGGAGAAGGACAAAGCTCCACTCAAGTGGAGCCATCACCAACCCAAGGCCCACACGCTTCTGAAGAACAACATGAAGGCCCTCATCCTCAAGAACATGACCAAGGGCAATATCATGCTCAAGACGGTGTTGACACATCAAGTGATGCCCAAGGTCAAGTTCTCTCCTCCGAGCAAGTTCAAGAACACGAACAAGCTCAAGACGACGCTCAAGATGATCAAGTGACCACTCCTCGTCTCACCCCCGAGGAGGATTTGGAGCGTCGTGCCACCAAGGTTGCTTCCAAGCTCTCCACCAAGGATCATCTCATGACGAATGTGCTTGGAAGCTTAAGAAAGGGGGTAAGCACTCGTAGACAATTAGCAAACTATTGTGAGCATCACGCGTTTGTCTCTTGTGTCGAACCCCACAAGGTCTATGAGGCGCTAGAAGATCCGGATTGGCTCAATGCCATGCATGAAGAACTCAACAACTTTGAGCGCAACAAAGTGTGGAGATTGGTGCCAAGACCGATGGGGAACCACAATGTCATTGGAACCAAGTGGATATTTAAGAACAAGCAAGATGCCCATGGGATTTTCATTCGCAACAAGGCTCGTTTGGTAGCACAAGGCTACTCCCAAGTCAAGGGTATCGACTACGGTGAAACCTTTGCTCCCGTTGCTCGTCTTGAATCTATTCGCATGTTGATTGCTTATGCTTCTCATCATAACTTTAAGTTACAACAAATGGATGTGAAGAGTGCTTTTCTTAATGGTCCCATTAATGAATTGGTTTATGTCAAGCAACCCCCCAGGTTCGAGGATCCCTACTTTCTCGATCATGTTTATTAACTCGATAAGGCACTCTATGGCCTTAAACAAGCCCCACATGTGTGGTATGACCACCTTACCGAGTTGTTACAAGACCGTGGTTTTGAAGTGGGGCTAATCGACCCCACTCTTTTTAATAAGAAGGTCAAAGGGGAGTTGTTTGTGTGCCAATTATATGTTGATGATATCATCTTTGGTTCCCCTAACAAAGCTTTCAATGAGGAATTTGCCGCTCTCATGACCTCAAAGTTCGAGATGTCTTCCATGGGAGAGTTGAAGTTCTTTCTAGGGTTCGAAGTGAAGCAAAGAAGAGAAGGAACCTTCATCAATCAAGCCAAATATACTCAAGACATGCTCAAAAGATTCAAGCTAAGTGATGTCAAGCCGGCTTCCACTCCAATGCCCACCAAGTGCCAACTTGACATAGATCCCAATGGTAAAGCGGTGGATCAAAAGGTATATCGCTCCATGATAGGCTCCTTGCTTTACCTTTGTGCATCTAGACCGGATATCATGTTGAGTGTGGGAATTTGTGCACGGTTTCAAGCCGCACCTAAGGAAAGTCACTATGTGGCGGTCAAACGAATCTTTCGATATTTGGCTCATACCCCAAACTTTGGCTTATTGTACCCAAGAGGAGCAAACTTCAAGCTTGTAGGGTATTCGGATTCTGATTGGGCGGGAGACAAAGTGGATAGGAAGTCCACTTCCGGAGGGTGCCAATTCCTTGGTTGCTCTTTCGTAAGTTGGTCTTCCAAAAAGCAAAGTTGTGTGTCTCTCTCGTCCACCGAAGCGGAGTATGTGGCGGCCGGTAGTTGTTGTGCACAACTCTTATGGATGAGGCAAACTTTAAAGGATTACGGTGTCATTTGTGACAAAGTGCCTCTTTGGTGTGACAATGAAAGTGCCATCAAGATTTCTCTCAACCCGGTGCAACACTTCAAGACGAAGCATATCGAGATCCGGTATCACTTCATCCGGGATCACATTAGGCGAGGAGAGATCGAGCTCAACTATGTCAACACTCATGATAACCTTGCAGATATTTTCACGAAGCCCTTGGATGAAGCAAGATTTCGCGAGTTAAGGCATGAGCTAAATATCATTGATTCGAGCAATGTTGCTTGAACCCTTGCACACCCCACCATACTCAATGTGTTGTCTTGTTTAGATGTAGGCATGGACATAGGGGGAGTGTTGTTCTCTCAATGAACTCTCCCTCCCCCCATTATGCATAAATTGATCAAGTCTTTCACATTAGCCATATTTGATGGTACTTGTGCTTCAAAGACGAGTTTTGGTCATGGACCCAAGGATAATTCCTCGCGGTGCCATACCAATTGACTCAAACATAGGTGGCTACGGCCACCGCCCTCTCTTTGGAGAGGTGGTGTCTCGTGGTTGTTTCGTTTTGTCGTGTGCCTTTCTGCCTTTGTGTGTTGCGTGGTCTTGTGGTGTTGTGTTGCCTCTGAGTGTTTGTGCAAAGACCTCGTTTTTCGTGTGCTTGAAACGTGCATCTTTTTGAGCCCACGGTAGTACCGCGGCTTGTCGCGGTACTACCACATTGAGAGGCACAGTACTACCGCGCCATAGCGCGGTACTACCGCTCAGGTGCGGTACTTCGGAAGTACCGCGCCGAGCGCTACTACCGCGATGGGGCATGGTACTACCGCGCCGTTGAGGGAGCGTGGGGGTTATGACTCGGGCAGGGGAGTTCCAACTCCCCATACCCATTCACTTGTCTCTCTCCCCACGTCTCTCTCTCTCTTGCTCAAGAACGGCGCCGGAGGCCCTCGCCGGATCTCCGTCTCCGGCCACTCTCCTCGGATTCCGACTGGTGGGATCGTTCCCCACCACTTCCTCTTGCCATGGACCAAGGTTTTTCCCCAAATCCCTCTTTTTCTTGGTTGTTCTCTCGCTTCTAGGTTTTTGGGGAGATGCTTGTTGTTCTTGAGATTTTAGGCCAAATCTATGCAAGAGTAGGATGTAGGAGAGTCGTGTTGCGTAGGAATCATACTTGATATGTTGTCTTGTGGTAGATTTGTCCAACCGTGGTACCGCCGCGGTTTCGTGGGCTTTTCTCAGATTTGAACTTGTTCGGATCTGACGCGGTGCGGTACTACCGTGTCTCATGTGCGGTACTACCGCTCGTGCGGTACTACCGCCCGTCAGGTGCGGTACTACCGTGCTAGCTTGTGCGGTACTACCGCTCATCAGACGCGGTACTACCGTGCTTGCTGAGGCACTAAGCTTGTACTACCGCTCCTAGACCCGGTACTACCGTGACCTTACACGATACTACCGCGTCTAAGAGTGGTACTACTATCTTAGTTCCGCAGCACTTGGCAGTACTACCGTCGGGGTCAAATCTCTCTCTAGGCAATTATCTTGTGTGCTTTCTGCATGTTTCTTTTGCTTTGTTGTGGTCTTTGCATTGATCCCTCTTGTTTGTCGTGGGTGTTTTGCGTTTTGTGTCTCAGGTGGTGGCTCTCGCCGTTCCAATCCCAGTCGTGACACTGGCTCCAAGCGTCTGTGCAACCCCCAAGATGAAGCCCCAGAGGGCTCCAATGCCCCCAAGCGCAATGTCAAGACCACTGCCAACAAGCAAAAGGAACCTGCTAAGAGGCATGGACGAGATTTCAGTCTGTGAGTATGTCGAACGCCGGAGGATCAATCCTTATGTGAATCCTCGGGCTATCCTTAGAGGCACCGAGTTGTTCTGGACCAAGCAACATGCTCTCATCTATCTGGATGTGATCAAGAGCAAGCAGAATACCTTCGTGGATGTCAAGTGGATAGACATGCATCACATGCGGAAGGACAAGTTTCGTGACTATTTTGGAGAGGCTCTGGACTTGGTGGAGCAGTTTGCTATTGAGCCGGTGATCTCCTTTCACCTTGACTATGACCCTGAGCTTATCTGTCAGTTCTTTTCCTCAGTGTACTTTCATCCCGGGGATGAGCAGAGGATGACCTGGATGACCAACAGCCGTCAGCTGTCTGCTACATGGAAAGAGTTCATGGATCTGCTTCACATTCCTGATGACGGGCTTCACACCCCCGTTCGTGTTCGCCCCCACGCCAACTCTGAGTCTGCCAACAAGAACTAGCTTCAGCCATTCCTTGTTGAGAAGGTGCTCCCCAATGGCAAGTCAACTTGGGTGCTGAATTCCTTTCTGGATATCATGCATCGCATCTTCCGCAACACTCTGTTCCCACGCATTGGCGACAAGGACAAGGTCCATGCCTATCTAGTGGACATGTTGCTCCTGTGTGCAGAGGCACGTTCATCTCAGACTCAGCCACTTGATGTCTCACACATCATGTGGTGTGAGCTTCGGTTTGCGGTGTTCACTCGCAAGGTACCTATCTATGGACCGTACCTGTTTCTGCTGCTCTCCACCACTTGGGAGAAGATGTACCATGGTGTTGAGTTCCTTGCTCCAGACTGGATTCGCCATGAGTCCATCAGCCTCCGCGTCAAGCCCAATTGGGCCAACACCACTACCCGTGCTGAGGCCTCTTCTGCTAGGAGGGCTGTTGGTGAGGAGGAGACTGCTGCTGAGAACATTGTTGAGGACCGTGCTTCTAGGTCCACCACACCCTCCTCTGAGCCGTCGTGGGCCAAGAAGTTAAAGGACAAGATGAAGACTCTCTTCGGCATGCAGGAAAAGGGACAGTACAGGGCGCACATGGCAGACAAGGAGAGTCACCGTCGTGACAAGAAGGTTATGAGGCTCTATGGAGAGGATGTGTCTGGCGGGTCTGAGGACGGCATCACACCTGAGGCTGCCTGGATGTCGAAGCAGGGATACAAGTGGACCAGTTCAGAGGAAGACATCGAGGAGACTCGCCGTTCCAATCCCAGTCGTGACACTGGCTCCAAGCGTCTGCGCAACCCCCAAGATGAAGCCCCAGAGGGCTCCAATGCCCCCAAGCGCAATGTCAAGACCACTGCCAGCAAGCAAAAAGAACCTGCTAAGGGCATGGACGAGATTTCAGTCTGTGAGTATGTCGAACGCCAGAGGATCAATCCTTATGTGAATCCTCGGGCTATCCTTAGAGGCACCGAGTTGTTCTGGACCAAGCAACATGCTCTCATCTATCTGGATGTGATCAAGAGCAAGCAGAATACCTTCATGGATGTCAAGTGGATAGACATGCATCACATGCGGAAGGACAAGTTTCGTGACTATTTTGGAAAGGCTCTGGACTTGGTGGAGCAGTTTGCTATTGAGCCGGTGATCTCCTTTCACCTTGACTATGACCCTGAGCTTATCTGTCAGTTCTTTGCCTCAGTGTACTTTCATCCCGGGGATGAGCGGAGGATGACCTGGATGACCAACGGCCGTCAGCTGTCTGCTACATGGAAAGAGTTCATGGATCTGCTTCACATTCCTGATGACGGGCTTCACACCCCCGTTGGTGTTCACCCCGACGCCAACTCTGAGTTTGCCAACAAGAACCAGCTTCAGCCATTCCTTGTTGAGAAGGTGCTCCCCAATGGCAAGTCAACTTGGGTGCTGAACTCCTTTCTGGATATCATGCATCGCATCTTCTGCAACACTCTATTCCCACGCATTGGCGACAAGGACAAGGTCCATGCCTATCTAGTGGACATGTTGCTCCTGTGTGCAGATGCACGTTCATCTCAGACTCAGCCACTTGATGTATCACACATCATGTGGTGTGAGCTTCGGTTTGCGGTGTTCACTCGCAAGGTACCTATCTATGGACCGTACATGTTTCTGCTGCTCTCCACCACTTGGGAGAAGATGTACCATGGTGTTGAGTTCCTTGCTCCAGACTGGATTCGCCATGAGTCCATCAGCCTCCGCGTCAAGCCCAACTGGGCCAACACCACTACCCGTGCTGAGGCCTCTTCTGCTAGGAGGGCTGTTGGTGAGGAGACTGCTGCTGAGAACATTGTTGAGGACCGTGCTTCTAGGTCCACCACACCCTCCTCTGAGCCGTCGTGGGCCAAGAAGTTAAAGGATAAGATGAAGACTCTCTTCGGCATGCAGGCAAAGGGACAGTACAGGGCGCACGTGGCAGACAAGGAGAGTCGCCGTCATGACAAGAAAGTTATGAGGCTCTATGGAGAGGATGTGTCTGGCGGGTCTGAGGACGGCATCACACCTGAGGCTGCCTGGATGTCAAAGTAGGGATACAAGTGGACCAGTTCAGAGGAAGACATCGAGGAGACCATCCCCGCTGCTGAGTCTGACGAGGAGCACGAGGAGCAGTGGGACGACTTCTCTGCCTGAGCCACCCCGTGTGTGTAGGTGTCCTCTCTGCCTTTTTGGCGTCTCGATGCCAAAGGGGGAGAGAGTGTAGGGATTTGCGTTGTGTCGTGCTTGGTGTGTTTGTTTGCTTTGTCGTTTGGACCTCGTTTGCTTTTGTTTGGTTTGTGCCTTCAACACCTATCCTACATATGGTGTAAGACATATGCACTCTATCTATCTTAGTTAACTTATGTTTGTACTATCTTGTCTAGTGATAGATATGCCTTGTCTCTATAATATAGGGGGAGCTTTGATCCTAGTATGTGTGTCGTGCAGTCCAAAGCACTCATCTAGGTGGCACACATCTAGGGGGAGCCCGTCTATATTCTAGAGAGGAGGGGTTTGCGGTTACTTAATATTATTTCCCTTGTGCAAATCCCGTATTGTCATCAATCCACCAAAAAGGGGGAGATTGTAAGGGCATATTTATCCCTAAGGTGTTTTGGTGATTGATGACAACGCATTTGCGGACTAATCGTGTGCCTTGAGTATCACAGACATTTCATCGCTAGGCACAAGACGGTTGGGTGCCCCTCGAAGACTGTTGAAGACGGCGTCTTTTCTACGTTTCTTTTTGGTGGACTTGAGTCGTAGGAAAGTCATACTATTAAGAGGGGGTCCACGTTGGAAAGTTTTTGGTGGAATCATCACGTACACGTCTCCTTCTTGTCCCCTCCTTTCTCCCTTGGAGCTTCCTCCGTTTTCTCGCCTCCCTGGTTCTGGCTGCTGGTTTGGGTCGCGGTAGTACTGCTCCCAGGAAAGCGGTAGTACCGTAGGCATCAGCGGTAGTACCGTGCGGTGGCGCGGTAGTACCGCAGGTGCCCACGATAGTACCGCTCCCCTGGAGCCGCACTACCGCTGCCCACCAGGCTAGTGCCGCTCCTTCGCGGCAGTAGGGGCGGATGTAATTTTTTTACATCCGCACCTACCGCGGTAGTACCGCTTTCGCTCCGCGGTAGTACCGCGCTATGCTGTCAGGCAGTAGTAACGCCCCTCGGCAGTACTACTGTGTCGGGTTTTTGCTTGTTCCGTTTCTTTGCGGTAGTAGGCACGGATGTTTCCTCCCCCTTGGCTAGGGGGTTTCTGCCTTGCGGTAGTATCGCATGGAGGCGCGGTAGTACCGCGCTTACGGAAGTACCGCCCTCAGCTCCTGCGCGTCAGATCTGACCTTGCTGTTGCTGGGGTTGCGGCAGTACCGCGGGCTAGTACGGTAGTACCGCATAGCCGTGCGGTAGTACCGCTTGGTAGCAAGCGGTAGTATCGCGCGGCCCTGCGGTAGTACCGCTGGCCTGGTGCGGTAGTACCGCTGGCCGCGGGCTGGTTGGTGGGTAACGGTTGGATCTTTGCCCTACACTATATAAGGGGTCCCCTTCTTCCCCATTGACTTATCTCTTCCAACCCTAAGCTCCATTTTCGCCTGATCTCACTCCCTAGCCAATCAAACTTGTTGATTTGTTCGGGAGTGGTTGAGAAGGCCTCGATCCACACTTCCACCAAGAGAAATTTGATTCCCCCCACTAATCCCTTGCGGATCTTGTTACTCTTGGGTGTTTGAGCATCCTAGACGGTTAAGGTCACCGCGAAGCCATAGTCCATTGTGGTGAAGCTTCGTGGTGTTGTTGGGAGCCTCCAATTGAGTTGTGGAGATTGCCCCAACCCTGTTTGTAAAGGTTCGGTCGCCGCCTCCAAGGGCACCAATAGTGGAATCACGGCATCTCGCATTGTGTGAGGGCGTGAGGAGAATACGGTGGCCCTAGTGGCTTCTTGGGGAGCATTGTGCCTCCACACCGCTCCAACGGAGACGTACTTCCTCTCAAAGGGAAGGAACTTCGGCAACACATCCTCGTCTCCACCGTCTCCACTCTTGGTTATCTCGTGCCTTTACTTGTGCAAGCTTATTTGTCTCATATTATTTGCTTGCTTGTGTTCCTATCCTTGTTGCATCATATAGGTTGCTCACCTAGTTGCATATCTAGACAACCTACTTTGATGCAAAGTTTAAATTGTTAAAGAAAAGCTAAAAATTGCTAGTTGCCTATTCACCCCCCCCTCTAGTCAACCATATCGATCCTTTCACGGGTGGAAAGTAAAGTTCTCCATCGTCAGCCCCTAGTTCGAGCCGGATATAGTTCGGCTGAGAGTCCTCCACCAAGGACAGGTTTTTTAATGAATTCAGCACATCACCCAAAGGCGAGTGCTGGAAGATGTCTGCGGCACTGAATTTGAAGATCGATAAACGATCAAGCTCCGCGGGCTCGCGTGGTTCGGGACCTGCGGCCGGAGACGAGTCTGGCGTTCCGGTGGCATAGGCCTCGTGTGAGACCAGGTCCATGTATGGCTCCAACGCCGTGGAATCTGCGGCCTCCGGGGTGGGGTTAATCCTTCCGTCTTCGGATGGCGCGGCCTGCTCCGGCTCTAGGGCCAGAGCGGTTACAGGAGCGATCTCCTGGATGCGGCCCGATGACAGATTTAGGTCATGATCATCGGGGTGACCGGGAGCGGCCACCGTGGTATCGAATCCGGCGAAGATCAAGTCTGCACGGATGTCCGCGACGTAGTTCAAGCTCCCGAATCTGACCTGATGGCCAGGGGCATAGCTTTCGATCTGATCCAGATGGCCAAACGAGTTGGCCCGTAGCGCCGAACACGAAGATCTGCCCGGGGAGGACAGTTTCTCCACAGACAACGTCATTATTGACGATTGAAGGGGCCATCGAACCTTTCAGCGATAGCATAGAGGAACTCTCAATGAAAGCACCAATGTCGGTGGCAAAACCGGTGGATCTCGGGTAGGGGGTCCCGAACTGTGCGTCTAAGGTTGATAGTAACAGGAGACAGGGGACACGAAGTTTTACCCAGGTTCGGGCCCTCTTGATGGAGGTAATACCCTACGTCATGCTTGATTGATATTGATGAATATGAGTATTACAAGAATTGATCTACCCCGAAATCGTAATGGCTAAACCCTAGAAGCCTAGCCTGTATGACTAAGGTATTGAGTATATCCTTTCCGAACTACACCCTTCGGTTTATATAGACACCCGGGGGATCTAGGGTTACATAGAGTCGGTTACATAAGAGGGAATATTCATAGTTGTTCACCAAGCTTGGCTTCCACGCCAAGGAGAGTTCCATCCGGACATGGGTACAGTATTCGGTCTTCATATCTTCGCAGCCCATCAGTCCGGCCCATAGATAACAGGCCAGACGCCCGAGGACCTCTTAGTCCAGGACTCCCTAATGCCCCCCCTGTTGGGGAACGTAGTAATTTCAAAAAAATTCCTACGCACACGCAAGATCATGGTGATGCATAGCAACGAGAGGGGAGAGTATGATCTACGTACCCTTGTAGACCGACAGCGGAAGCGTTAGCACAACGCGGTTGATGTAGTCATACGTCTTTACGGCCCGACCGATCAAGCACCGAAACTACGGCACCTCTGAGTTTTAGCACACGTTCAGCTCGATGATGATCCCCGGACTCCAATCCAGCAAAGTGTCGGGGAAGAGTTCCGTTAGCATGACGGCGTGGTGACGATCTTGATGTTCTACCGTCGCAGGGCTTCGCCTAAGCACCGCTACAATATTATCGAGGATTATGGTGGAAGGGGGCACCGCACACGGCTAAGAAAATGATCACGTGGATCAACTTGTGTGTCTAGGGGTGCCCCCTGCCCCCGTATATAAAGGAGCAAGGGGAGGAGGCCGGCCGGCCCTATAGGCGCGCCAAGGAGGAGTCCTCCTCCTAGTAGGAGTAGGACTCCTACTAGGAGGGGGAAGGAAGTGGGGAAGGAGAAGGAAAGGGGGGCACCGCCCCCCCTCTCCTAGTCCAATTCGGACCAGGGGGGAGGAGGGGCACGGCCCACCCTGGCTGCCCTTCTCTTTCTCCACTAAGGCCCATATGGCCCATTACTTCTCCCGGGGGGGTTCCGGTAACCCTCCAGTACTCCGGTTTTCTCCGAAATCACCCGGAACACTTCCGGTGTCCGAATATAGCCTTCCAATATATCAATCTTTATGTCTCGACCATTTCGAGACTCCTCATTATGTCCGTGATCACATACGGGACTCCGAACTAACTTCGGTACATCAAAACCCATAAACTCATAATATAACTGTCATCGAAACCTTAAGCGCGCGGACCCTACAGGTTCGAGAACAATGTAGACATGACCGAGACATGTCTCCGGTCAATAACCAATAGCGGAACCTGGATGCTCATATTGGCTCCTACATATTCTACGAAGATCTTTATCGGTCAGACCGCATAACAACATACTTTGTTCCCTTTGTCATCGGTATGTTACTTGCCCGAGATTCGATCGTCGGTATCTCAATACCTAGTTCAATCTCATTACTGGCAAGTCTCTTTACTCGTTTAGTAATACATCATCTCGCAACTAACTCATTAGTTGCAATGCTTGCAAGGCTTATGTGATGTGCATTACTGAGAGGGCCCAGAGATACCTCTCCGACAATCGGAGTGACAAATCCTAATCTCGGAATACGCCAACCCAACATTTACCTTTGGAGACACCTGTAGAGCTCCTTTATAATCACCCACTTACGTTGTGACGTTTGGTAGCACACAAAGTGTTCCTCCGGCAAACGGGAGTTGCATAATCTCATAGTCATAGGAACATGTATAAGTCATGAAGAAAGCAATAGCAACATACTAAACGATCGGGTGCTAAGCTAATGGAATGGGTCATGTCAATCACATCATTCTCCTAATAATGTGATCCCATTAATAAAATGACAACACATGTCTATGGTTAGGAAACATAACCATCTTTGATTAATGAGCTAGTCAAGTAGAGGCATACTAGTGACGTTTGGTTTGTCTATGTATTCACACAAGTATTATGTTTCCGGATAATACAATTCTAGCATGAATAATAAACATTTATCATGATATAAGGAAATAAAGTAATAACATTATTATTGCCTCTAGGGCATATTTCCTTCAGTCTCCCACTTGCACTAGAGTCAATAATCTAGATTACACAGTAATGATTCTAACACCCATGGAGCTTTGGTGCTGATCATGTTTTGCTCGTGGAAGAGGCTTAGTTAACGGGTCTGCAACATTCAGATCCGTATGTATCTTGCAAATCTCTATGTCTCCCACCTGGACTAGATTCCGGATGGAATTGAAGCGTATCTTGATGTGCTTGGTTCTCTTGTGAAATCTGGATTCCTTTGCCAGGGCAATTGCACTAGTATTGTCACAAAAGATTTTCATTGGACCCGATGCACTAGGTATGACACCTAGATCGGATATGAACTCCTTCATCCAGACTCCTTCGTTTGCTGCTTCCGAAGCAGCTATGTACTCCACTTCACATGTAGATCCCGCCACAATGCTTTGTTTAGAACTGCACCAACTGACAGCTCCACCGTTTAATGTAAACACGTATCCGGTTTACGATTTAGAATCGTCCGGATCAGTGTCAAAGCTTGCATCAACATAACCATTTACTATGAGCTCTTTGTCACCTCCATATATGAGAAACATATCCTTAGTCCTTTTCAGGTATTTCAGGATGTTCTTGACCGCTGTCCAGTGATCCACTCCTGGATTACTTTGGTACCTCCCTGCTAGACTTATAGCAAGACACACATCAGGTCTGGTACACAGCATTGCATACATGATAGAGCCTATGGCTGAAGCATAGGGAACATCTTTCATTTTCTCTCTATCTTCTGCATTGGTCGGGCATTGAGTCTTACTCAATTTCACACCTTGTAACACAGGCAAGAATCCTTTCTTTGCTTGATCCATTTTGAACTTCTTCAAAATTTTGTCTAGGTATGTGCTTTGTGAAAGTCCAATTAAGCGTCTTGATCTATATCTATAGATCTTAATGCCCAATATGTAAGCAGCTTCACCGAGGTCTTTCATTGAAAAACTCTTATTCAAGTATCCCTTTATGCTATTAAGAAATTCTATATCATTTCCGATTAGTAATATGTCATCTACATATAATATCAGAAATGCTACAGAGCTCCCACTCACTTTCTTGTAAATACAGGCTTCTCCAAAAGTCTGTACAAAACCAAATGCTTTGATCACACTATCAAAGCGTTTATTCCAACTCCGAGAAGCTTGCACCAGTCCATAAATAGATCGTTGGAGCTTGCATGCTTTGTTAGCTCCCTTTGGATCGACAAAACCTTCTGGTTGCATCATATACAACTCTTCTTCCAGAAATCCATTCAGGAATGCAGTTTTGACATCCATCTGCCAAATTTCATAATTATAAAATGCGGCAATTGCTAACATGATTCGGACAGACTTAAGCATCGCTACGGGTGAGAAGGTCTCATCGTAGTCAATCCCTTGAACTTGTCGAAAACCTTTTACGACAAGTCGAGCTTTATAGACAGTAATATTACCGTCAGCGTCAGTCTTCTTCTTGAAGATCCATTTATTCTCAATTGCTTGTCGATCATTGGGCAAGTCAACCAAAGTCCATACCTTGTTCTCATACATGGATCCCATCTCAGATTTCATGGCTTCAAGCCATTTTGCGGAATCTGGGCTCACCATCGCTTCTTCATAGTTTGTAGGTTCATAATGATCTAGTAGCATGACTTCCAGAATAGGATTACCATACCACTCTAGTGCGGATCTTACTCTGGTCGATCTACGAGGTTCAGTAGTATCTTGTTCTGAAGTTTCATGATCATCATCATTAGCTTCCTCACTAATTGGTGTAGGTGTTAAAGAAACTGGTTTCTGTGATGTACTACTTTCCAATAAGGGAGAAGGTACAGTTACCTCGTCAAGTTCTACTTTCCTCCCAATCACTTCTTTCGAGAGAAACTCCTTCTCTAGAAAGTTTCCGAATTTAGCAACAAAAGTCTTGCCTTTGGATCTGTGATAGAAGGTGTATCCAATAGTTTCCTTTGGATATCCTATGAAGACACATTTCTACGATTTGGGTTCAAGCTTATCAGGTTGAAGCTTTTTCACATAAGCATCGCAACCCCAAACTTTCAGAAACGACAACTTTGGTTTCTTGCTAAACCACAGTTCATAAGGCGTCGTCTCAACAGATTTTGATGGTGCCCTATTTAACGTGAATGCGGTTGTCTCTAGAGCATATCCCCAAAACGATAGCGGTAAATCAGTAAGAGACATCATAGATCGCACCATATCTAGTAAAGTATGATTACGACGTTCGGACACACCATTACGCTGTGGTGTTCCGGGTGGCGTGAGTTGCGAAACTATTCCACATTGTTTCAAATGTACACCAAAATCGTAACTCAAATATTCTCCTCCACGATCAGATCATAGGAATTTTATTTTCTTATTACGATGATTTTCAACTTCACTCTGAAATTCTTTGAACTTTTCAAATGTTTCAGACTTATGTTTCATTAAGTAGATATACCCATATCTGCTTAAGTCATCTGTGAAGGTGAGAAAATAACGATATCCGCCACGAGCCTCAACATTCACTGGACCACATACATCTGTATGTATGATTTCCAACAAATCTGTTACTCTCTCCATAGTACCGGAGAACGGTGTTTTTGTCATCTTACCCATAAGGCACGGTTCGCAAGTACCAAGTGATTCATAATCAAGTGGTTCCAAAAGTCCATCAATATGGAGTTTCTTCATGCGCTTTACACCGATATGACCCAAACGGCAGTGCCACAAATAAGTTGCACTACATTATCAACTCTGCATCTTTTGGCTTCAACATTATGAATATGTGTGTCACTACTATCGAGATTTAATAAGAATAGACCACTCTTTAAGGGTGCATGACCATAAAAGATATTACTCATAAAAATAGAACAACCATTATTCTCTGATTTAAATGAATAACCGTCTCACATCAAACAAGATCCAGATATAATGTTCATGCTTAACGTTGGCACCAAATAACAATTATTTAGGTCTAATACTAATCCCGAAGGTAGATGTAGAGGTAGCGTGTCGACCGCGATCACATCGACTTCGGAACCATTTCCCACGCGCATCATCACCTCGTCCTTAGCCAATCTTCGCTTAATCTGTAGTCCCTGTTTCGAGTTGCAAATGTTAGCAACAGAACCAGTATCAAATACCCAGGTGCTACTGCGAGCATTAGTAAGGTACACATCAATAACATGTATATCACATATAACTTTGTTCACCTTGCCATCCTTCTTATCCGCCAAATACTTGGGGCAGTTCCGCTTCCAGTGACCAGTCTGCTTGCAGTAGAAGCACTCAGTTTCAGGCTTAGGTCCAGGTTTGGGTTTCTTCTCTTGAGTAGCAACTTGCTTGCTGTTCTTTTTGAAGTTCCCCTTCTTCTTTCCTTTGCCCTTTTTCTTGAAACTAGTGGTCTTATTGACCATCAACACTTGATGCTCCTTCTTGATTTCTACCTCCACAGCTTTCAGCATTGCGAAGAGCTCGGGAATAGTCTTATTCATCCCTTGCATATTATAGTTCATCACGAAGCTCTTGTAGCTTGGTGGCAGTGATTGGAGAATTCTGTCAATGATGCAATCATCTGGAAGATTAACTCCCAATTGACTCAAGTGATTATTATACCCAGACATTTTGAGTATATGCTCACTGACAGAACTGTTCTCCTCCATCTTGCAGCTATAGAACTTATTGGAGACTTCATATCTCTCAATCCGGGCATTTGCTTGAAATATTAACTTCAACTCCTGGAACATCTCATATGCTCCATGACGTTCAAAACATCGTTGAAGTCCTGATTCTAAGCCATAAAGCATGGCACACTGAACTATCGAGTAGTCATCAGCTTTGCTCTGCCAGACGTTCATAACATCTGGTGTTGCTCCAGCAGCAGGCCTGGCACCCAGCAGTGCTTCCAGGACGTAATTCTTCTGTGCAGCAATGAGGATAATCCTCAAGTTACGGACCCAGTCCGTGTAATTGCTACCATCATCTTTCAACTTTGCTTTCTCAAGGAACACATTAAAATTCAACGGAACAACAACACGGGCCATCTATCTACAATCAAACATAAACAAGCAAGATACTATCAGGTACTAAGTTCATGATAAATTTAGGTTCAATTAATCATATTACTAAAGAACTCCCACTTAGATAGACATCCCTCTAATCCTCTAAGTGATTACGTGATCCAAATCAACTAAACCATGTTCGATCATCACGTGAGATGGAGTAGTTTCATTGGTGAACATCACTATGTTGATCATATCTACTATATGATTCACGCTCGACCTTTCGGTCTCCGTGTTCCGAGGCCATATCTGTATATGCTTGGCTCGTCAGGTATAACCTGAGTATTCCGCATGTGCAACTGTTTTGCACCCGTTGTATTTGAACGTAGAGCCTATCACACCCGATCATCACGTGGTGTCTCAGCACGAAGAACTTTCGCAACAGTGCATACTCAGGGAGAACACTTCTTGATAATTAGTGAAAGATCATCTTAAAATGCTACCGTCAATCAAAGCAAGATAAGATGCATAAAAGATAAACATCACATGCAATCAATATAAGTGATATGATATGGCCATCATCATCTTGTGCTTGTGATCTTCATCTTCGAAGCACCGTCGTGATCACCATCGTCACCGGCACGACACCTTGATCACCATCGTAGCATCGTTGTCGTCTTGCCAATCTTATGCTTCCACGACTATCGCTACCGCTTAGTGATAAAGTAAAGCATTACAACGCAATTGCATTGCATACAATAAAGCGACAACCATATGGCTCCTACCAGTTGCCGATAACTTGGTTACAAAACATGATTATCTCATACAATAAAATTTAGCATCATGTCTTGACCATATCACATCACAACATGCCCTGCAAAAACAAGTTAGACGTCCTCTACTTTGTTGTTCCAAGTTTTACGTGGCTGCTACGGGCTTAAGCAAGAACCAATCTTACCTACGCATCAAAACCACAACGATAGTTTGTCAAGTTGGTGCTGTTTTAACCTTCGCAAGGACCGGGCATAGCCACGCTCGGTTCAACTAAAGTTGGAGAAACTGACACCCGCTAGCCACCTTTGTGCAAAGCACGTCGGGAGAACCGGTCTCGCGTAAGCATACGCGTAATGTCGGTCCGGGCTGCTTCGTCCAACAATACCGCCGAACCAAAGTATGACATGCTGGTAAGAAGCATGACTTATATCGCCCACAACTCACTTGTGTTCTCCTCGTGCATATAACATCAACACATAAAACCTAGGCTCTGATACCACTGTTGGGGAACGTAGTAATTTCAAAAAAATTCCTACGCACACGCAAGATCATGGTGATGCATAGCAACGAGAGGGGAGAGTGTGATCTACGTACCCTTGTAGACCGACAGCGGAAGCGTTAGCACAACGCGGTTGATGTAGTCGTACATCTTCACGGCCCGACCGATCAAGCACCGAAACCACGACACCTCCGAGTTTTAGCACACATTCAGCTCGATGACGATCCCCGGACTCCGATCCAGCAAAGTGTCGGGGAAGAGTTCCATCAGCACGACGGCGTGGTGACGATCTTGATGTTCTACCGTTGCAGGGCTTCGCCTAAGCACCGCTACAATATTATCGAGGATTATGGTGGAAGGGGGCACCGCACACGGCTAAGAAAATGATCACGTGGATCAACTTGTGTGTCTAGGGGTGCCCCCTGCCCCCGTATATAAAGGAGCAAGGGGAGGAGGCCGGCCGGCCCTATAGGCGCGCCAAGGAGGAGTCCTCCTCCTAGTAGGAGTAGGACTCCTACTAGGAGGGGGAAGGAAGTGGGGAAGGAGAAGGAATGGGGGCGCCGCCCCCCCCCCCTCTCCTAGTCCAATTCGGACCAGGGGGCAGGAGGCACGCGGCCCACCCTGGCTGCCATTCTCTTTCTCCACTAAGGCCCATATGGCCCATTACTTCTCCCGGGGGGGGTTCCGGTAACCCTCCGGTACTCCGGTTTTCTCCGAAATCACCCGGAACACTTCCGGTGTCCGAATATAGCCTTCCAATATATCAATCTTTATGTCTCGACCATTTCGAGACTCCTTGTTATGTCTGTGATCACATCCGAGACTCCGAACTAACTTCGGTACATCAAAACTCATAAACTCATAATATAACTGTCATCGAAACCTTAAGCGTGCGGACCCTACGGGTTCGAGAACAATGTAGACATGACCGAGACATGTCTCCGGTCAATAACCAATAGTGGAACCTGGATGCTCATATTGGCTCCTACATATTCTACGAAGATCTTTATCGGTCAGACCGCATAACAACATACGTTGTTCCCTTTGTCATCGGTATGTTACTTGCCCGAGATTTGATCGTTGGTATCTCAATACCTAGTTCAATCTCGTTACTGGCAAGTCTCTTTACTCGTTTCGTAATACATCATCTCGCAACTAACTCATTAGTTGCAATGCTTGCAAGGCTTATGTGATGTGCATTACCGAGAGGGCCTAGAGATACCTCTCCGACAATCGGAGTGACAAATCCTAATCTCGAAATACGCCAACCCAACATTTACCTTTGGATACACCTGTAGAGCTCCTTTATAATCACCCAGTTACGTTGTGACATTTGGTACCACACAAAGTGTTCCTCCGGCAAACGGGAGTTGCATAATCTCATAGTCATAGGAACATGTATAAGTCATGAAGAAAGCAATAGCAACATACTAAATGATCGGGTGCTAAGCTAATGGAATGGGTCATGTCAATCATATCATTCTCCTAATAATGTGATCCCGTTAATCAAATGACAACACATGTCTATGGTTAGGAAACATAACCATCTTTGATTAATGAGCTAGTCAAGTAGAGGCATACTAGTGACGTTTGGTTTGTCTATGTATTCACACAAGTATTATGTTTCCGGATAATACAATTCTAGCATGAATAATAAACATTTATCATGATATAAGGAAATAAAATAATAACATTATTATTGCCTCTAGGGCATATTTCCTTCACCCCCTTCCTTCCTCCTTCCTCCCCTTCCTTCCTCTCCTAGTCCAACTAGGGAAGGGGGGAATCCTACTCCCGATGGGAATAGGACTCCTCCAGGGCGCGCCATAGAGGGCCGGCCCTCCCCCCTCCTCCACTCCTTTATATACGGAGGAGGGGAGCACCTCAAAGACACACAAGTTGATTGTTTAGCCGTGCGTGGTGCCCCCCTCCACGGATTTCCACCTTTCTCACATCGTTGCAATGCTTAGGCGAAGCCCTGCGCCGGTAGCTTCATCATCACCATCATCACGTCGTTGTGCTGACGAAACTCTCCCTCGACACTCAGCTAGATCTAGAGTTTGCGGGACGTCACTGAGCTGAACGTGTGCAGATCGTGGAGGTGCCATAACTTCGGTGCTAGGATCGATCGGATCGTGAAGACATGCGACTACATCAACCGCGTTGTCATAACGCTTCCACTTTTGGTCTACAAGGGTACGTAGACAACACTCTCCCCTCTCGTTGCTATGCATCACCATGATAGATCTTGCGTGTGCGTAGGAATTTTTTTGAAATTACCGCGTTCCCCAACAGTGGCATCAGAGCTAGGTCTATGCGTAGATGTTATATGCATGAGTAGAACACAAAGGAGTTGTGGGCGTCGGTATATACATATTGCTTGCCGTCACTAGTTGATTCTTGATTCAGCAGTATTGTTGGATGAGGCGGATCAAACCGACATACGCGTACGCTTACACGAGACTGGTTCTACCGACGTGCTTCACACACATGTGGCTGGTGGGTGTCAGTTTCTCCAACTTTAGTTGAATCAGATTCAATGAACAGAGTTCTTTCTGAAGATCAAAAAGCAATCACTATACTGCGTTGTGGTTTTTGATGCGTAGGTAAGAACGTTTCAGCCCGTAGCAACCATGTAAAACTTGCAACAACAAAGTAGAGGACGTCTAACTTGTTGTTACAGGGCATGTTGTGATGTGATATGGTCAAGACATGATGCTAAATTTTATTGTATGAGATGATCATGTTTTGTAACAGAGTTATCGGCAACTGGCAGGAGCCATATGGTTGTCACTTTATTGTATGAAATGCAATCGTCATGTAATTGCTTTACTCTATCACTAAGCGGTAGTGATAGTCGTAGAGCAATAGTTGGCGAGACGACAACGATGCTTCGATGGAGATCAAGGTGTCAAGCCGGTGGCGATGGTGATCATGACGGTGCTTTGAAGATGGAGATCAAAGGCACAAGATGATGGTGGCCATATCATATCACTTATATTTGATTGCATCTGATGTTTATCCTTTATGCATCTTATTTTGCTTAGTTCGACGGTAGCATTATAAGATGATCTCTCACTAAATTTCAAGGTACAAGTGTTCTCCCTGAGTATGCACCGTTGCGATAGTTCTTCATGCTGAGACACCACGTGATGATCGGGTGTGATAAGCTCTACGTTCACATACAACGGGTGCAAGCTAGTTTTCCACGTGCAGAATACTCGGGTTGAACTTAACGAGCCTAGCATATGCAGATATGGCCTCGGAACACTGAGACCGAAAGGTCGAGTGTGAATCATATAGTAGATATGATCAACATAGTGATGTTCACCATTGAAAACTACTCCATCTCACGTGATGATCGGACATGGTTTAGTTGATATGGATCACGTGATCACTTAGATGATTAGAGGGATGTCTATCTAAGTGGGAGTTCTTAAGTAATATGATTAATTGAATTTAAATTTATCATGAACTTAGTCCTGATAGTATTTGCATATCTATGTTGTAGATCAATTTCTCGCGTATAGCTTCCCTGTTTTATTTATGATATGTTCCTAGAGAAAACTATGTTGAAAGATGTTAGTAGCAACGATGCGGACTAGCTCCGTGATCTAAGGATTATCCTCATTGCTACACAGAAGAATTATGTCCTTGATGCACCGCTAGGTGACAGACCTATTGCAGGAGCAGAGGCAGACGTTATGAACGTTTGGCAAGCTCGGTATGATGACTACTTGATAGTTTAGTGCGCCATGCTTTACGGCTTTGAACCGGGACTTCAAAAACATTTTGAACGCCACAGAGCATATAAGATGTTCTAAGAGCTGAAATTGGTATTTCAGACTCATGCCCGAGTTGAGAGGTATGATACCTCTAACAAGTACTTTGCCTACAAGATGGAGGAGAATAGCTCAACCAGTGAGCATGTACTTAGATTGTCTTAGTACTACAATCACTTGAATCAATTGGGAGTTAATCGTCCCGATAAAATAGTGATTAACAGAGTTCTCTAGTCACTATCACCAAGTTACTGGAACTTCGTGATGAACTATAATATGCAAGGGATGACGAAAATGATTCCCGAGCTCTTCGTGATGCTGAAATCGACAAAGGTAGAAATCAAGAAAAGCATCAAATGTTGATGGTTGAAAAGACCACTAGTTTCAAGTAAAAGGTCAAGGGAAAGAAAAGGAACTTCAAGAAGAATGGCAAGCAAGTTCCCACTCCCATGAAGAAGCCCAAAGCTAGAACCAAGCCTGGAACTAAGTGCTTCTACTACAAAGGAAATGGTCACTAGAAGTGGAACTGCCCTAGATACTTGGCGGATAAGAAGGATGGCAAAGTGAACAAAAGTATATTTGATATACATGTTATTGATGTGTACTTTAGAGCCTGTTTGGGACCGCTCCGCTTCTCGAAAATCAGTTCTGCTCCACTAAATTCACTTTGGAGCAGTTTCATTCAGAAGTTGTAGCACTACTCAAGAAAATGTTTGGCTTCCATATAGCTCCAGCTTCAAAAATGGAAAATTTGGTGGAAAGGATCTATTTGATTGGTTGAGGGGGAAGAAACGAAGGGGTGTCCACTTACTGGTGGCAGTGGTGGGTAATTTCAACCCAACTCTAGCTTCTATAGTTTTTTGGAGCACCCCCTAAGAGCTTCATAAAAAATTGGGAGTTGTACCCCAAATTCTAGTTTTTTTATGGAGCGGCATATCGTGGAGCTACCCCGTTTGGCTTGTGTTTTTCTGGAGCGGAGCTGAATTTTAAGGAGCGGAGCAGTCCCAAAGAGGCTCTATACTAGTGTTTATAGCAACCCCTCAGTATTTGATACTGGTTCAGTTGCTAAGAGTAGTAACTCGAAACGGGAGTTGCAAAATAAACAGAGACTAGTTAAGGGAGAGGTGATGATATGAGTTGGAAGTGATTCCAAGGTTGATAAGATCACCATCACACACTTCCTTTACCTTCGGGATTAGTGTTGAACCTAAAATAAATGTTATTTGGTGTTTGCGTTGAGCATATGATTGGATCATGTTTATTGCAATATGGTTATTCATTTAAGTCAAAGAATAACTGTTGTTCTATTTACATGAATAAAACCTTCTATGGTCATACACTCAATATAAATGGTTTATTGAATCTCGATCGTAGTGATACACATATTCATAATATTGAAGCCAAAGGATGCAAGGTTAATAATGATAGTGTAACTTATATGTGGCACTGCCGTTTATGTCATATTGGTGTAAAGCGCATGAAGAAACTCCATGCTGATGGACTTTTGGAATCACTTGATTGTGAATCATTTGATGCTTGCGAAAAATTCCTCATGGGCAAGATGACTAAGACTCCATTCTCCGGAACAATGGAGCGAGCCACTGACTTATTGGAAATAATACATACCGATGTATGCGATCCAATGAGTGTTGAGGCTCGCGGCGGGTATCGTTATTTTCTGACCTTCACAGATGATTTGAGCAGATATGAGTATATATACTTAATGAAACACAAGTCTGAAACATTTGAACAGTTCAAAGAATTTCAAAGTGAAGTGGAGAATCATCGTAACAACAAAATAAAGTTTCTACGATCTGATCACGAAGACGAAATATTTGAGTTACGAGTTTGGCCTTGAGTTGAAACAATGTCAAATAGTTTCGCAACTCATGCCACCTGGAACACCACAGCGTAATGGTGTGTCCGAATGTCATAACCGTACTTTATTAGATATGGTGCGATCTATGATGTCTCTTACAGATTTACCACTATCGTTTTGGGGTTATGCATTAGAGACAGCTGCATTCAGGTTAAATAGGGCACTGTCTAAAAATACGTTGAGATGACACCGTATGAACTGTGGTTTAGCAAGAAACCTAAGTTGTCGTTTCTTAAAGTTTGGGGTTGCGATGCTTATGTGAAAAAGTTTCAGCCTGATAAGCTCAAACCCAAATTGGAGAAGTGCATCTTCATAGGATACCCAAAAGAAACTGTTGGGTACACCTTCTATCACAGATCCGAAGGCAAGATCTTTGTTGCTAAGAGTGGATCCTTTCTAGAGAAGGAGTTTTCTCTCGAAAGAAGTGAGTAGGAGGAAAGTAGAACTTGATGAGGTAATTGTACCTTCTCCCGAATTGGAAAGTAATTCATCACAGAAATCAGTTCCAATGATGCCTACACCAATTAGTGAGGAAGTAAATGATGATGATCATGAAACTTCAGATCAAGTTACTACCGAACCTCACAGGTCAACCAGAGTACGTTCCGCACCAAAGTGGTAAGGTAATCCTGTTCTGGAAGTCATGTTACTAGACCATGACGAACCTACGAACTATGAGGAAGCGATGATGAGCCTGGATTCCGTGAAATGGCTTAAGGCCATGAAATCTGAGATGGGATCCATGTTTGAGAACAAAGTATGGACTTTGATTGACTTGCCCGATGATCGGTGAGCGATTCAGAATAAATGGATCTTCAAGAGGAAGACAGACGCTGATAGTAGTGTTACTATATACAAAGCTTGAATTGTAGTAAAAAGGTTTTCGACAAGTTCAAGGTGTTGACTACAATGAGAATTTCTCACTCGTGTCGATGCTTAAAAGTCTGTCCGTATATCATGTTAGCAGTTGCCGCATTTTATGAAATTTAGCAAATGGATATCAAAACTACATTCCTTAATGGATTAATTAAAGAAGAGTTGTATATGATGCAACCAGAAGGTTTTGTCAATCCTAAAGGTGCTAACAAAGTGTGCAAGCTCCAGCGATCCATCTATGGACTGGTGCAAACATCTCGGAGTTGGAATATACGCTTTGATGAGTTGATCAAAGCATATAGTTTTATACAGACTTACGGTGAAGCCTGTATTTACAAGAAAGTGAGTGGGAGCACTACAACATTTCTGATAAGTATATGTGAATGACATATTGTTGATCGGAAATATTGTAGAATTTTCTGGAAAGCATAAAGGAGTGTTTGAAAGGAATTTTTCAAAGAAAGACCTTGGTAAAGCTTCTTACATATTGAGCATCAAGATCTATAGATATAGATCAAAACGCTTGATAAGTTTTTTCAATGAGTACATACCTTGACAAGATTTTGAAGGAGTTCAAAATGGATCAGTCAAAGAAGGAGTTCTTGCCTGTGTTGCAAGGTGTGAAGTTGAGTAAAGACTCAAAACCCGACCACGGCAGAAAATAGAAAGAGAATGAAAAGTCATTCCCTATGCCTCGGTCATAGGTTCTATAAAGTATGCTATGATGTGTTGTATACCATAGCATGATTTTGGCAAGGGAGTACAATAGTGATCTAGGAGTAGATCACTAAACAACGGTCAAAATTATCCTTAGTGGAATAAGGAAATGTTTCTCAGTTATGGATGTGACAAAGAGTTCGTCGTAAGGAGTTACGTCGATGCAAGCTTTGACACCGATCTGGATGACTCTAAGTCTCGATCTAGATACATATTGAAAGTGGGAGCGATTAGCTAGAGTAGCTCCGTGCAAAGCATTGTAGACATAAATATTTTGCAAAATACATACGACTCTGAATGTGGCAGACCCGTTGACTAAACTTCTCTCACAAGCAAAACATGATCACTCTTTGGGTGTTAATCACATAGCGATGTGAATAGATTATTGACTCTACTAAACCCTTTGGGTATTAGTCATATAGAGATGTGAACTAATCACATAACAATGTGAACTAGATTATTGACTCTAGTACAAGTGGGAGACTGAAGGAAATATGCCCTAGAGGCAATAATAAAGTTGTTATTTATATTTCCTTATATTATGATAAATGTTTATTATTCATGCTAGAATTGTATTAACCGGCAACTTGATACATGTGTGAATACATAGACAAATAGAGTGTCACTAGTATGCCTCTACTTGACTAGTTCGTTAATCAAAGATGGTTAAGTTTCCTAGCCATGGACAAAAAGTTGTCATTTGATAAATGGGGTCACATCATTTGAGAATGATGTGATTGACTTGACCCATCCGTTAGCTTAGCATGATGATCGTTTAGTTTACTGCTATTGCTTTATCCATAACTTATACATGTTCCTATGACTATGAGATTATGCAACTCCCGAATACCGGAGGAACACTTAGTGTGCTATCAAATGTCACAACATAACTGGGTGACTATAAAGATGCTCTACAGGTGTCTCCAATGGTGTTTGTTGAATTGGCATAGATCGGGATTAGGATTTGTCACTCCGTGTATCGGAGAGGTATCTCTCGGCCCTCTCGGTAATGCACATCACTATAAGCCTTGCAATCAATGTGACTAATGAGTTAGTTACGAGATGTAGCATTACGGAACGAGTAAAGAGACTTGCCGATAACGAGATTGAACTAGGTATGATGATACCGACAATCAAATCTCGGGCAAATAACATACCGATGACAAAGGGAACAACGTATGTTGTTATGCGGTTTGACTGATAAAGATCTTCGTAGAATATGTAGGAAACAATATGAGCATCTAGGTTCCGCTATTGGTTACTAACCGGAGATGAGTCCCAGTCATGTCTACATAGTTCTCGAACCCATAGGGTCCGCACGCTTAACGTTCGGCGACGATCAGTATTATGAGTTTATGTGTTTTGATGTACCGAAGGTTGTTCGGAATACCGGATGTGATCACGGGCATGACGAGGAGTCTCGAAATGGTCGAGACGTAAAGATCGATATATTGGATGATTATGTTTGGACATCAGAATGGTTCCGGGTAAGTTCGGGCATTTACCGGAGTACTGGGAGGTTACCGGAACCCCCCGGGAAGTATATGGGCCTTATTGGGCCATAGTGGGAGAGGGGAGAAGGAAGCCTAGGAGGGGCGCCCCCCAAGCCCAATCCAAATTGGGTGGGGGGCCGTCCCCCCTTTCCTTCCTCCTTCCTCCCCCTTCCTTCCTCTCCTAGTCCAACTAGGGAATGGGGGAATCCTACTCCCGGTGGGAGTAGGACTCCTCCAGGGCGCGCCATAGAGGGCCGGCCCTCCCCCCTCCTCCACTCCTTTATATACGGAGGAGGGGGCACCCCAAAGACACACAAGTTGATTGTTTAGCCATGTGCGGTGCCCCCTCCATAGATTTCCACCTCGGTCATATCGTTGCAGTGCTTAGGCGAAGCCCTGCGCCGGTAGCTTCATCATCACCATCATCACGCCGTTGTGCTGACGAAACTCTCCCTCGACACTCAGCTGGATCTAGAGTTCGCGGGACGTCACCAAGCTGAACATGTGCAGATCGCGGAGGTGCGTACCTTCGGTGCTAGGATCGGCCGGATCGTGAAGACGTACGACTACATCAACCACGTTGTCATAACGCTTCCACTTTTGGTCTACAAGGGTACGTAGACAACACTTTCCCCTCTCGTTGCTATGCATCACCATGATAGATCTTGCGTGTGCGTAGGATTTTTTTTGAAATTACTGCGTTCCCCAACATGCATTGCTTCTCTAGGAAATGTAAGTGTAAATAATTGCATTCGCTCAGTTTCCATACAATGCTTACAATAGTGTTTCCATACAATTGTTAGTTCAGTTTTTTGAGTGTTAAATCAACGTCAAAATCTGGTATACAGATTGGAATTAATGTTTACGGACTTATATTCAACATTTTTGTATGTATTTATTGTCTATAGATGAATATAGGACAAAACTATGTTTCCCATATCCACATGTACAAATACGGCTGAGGAAGCAGACAATCAAAGGTGCTATCACATACCGTGCTCTTGCGAATCAGAAAGAGCGTGCAACTCTAGATGAAGGGACGGTTACCAGTACCTCACAGATCGAAGAACAGATGTGGAAGCTTAAAGTGTTGCCGAAAGTGTGTGTATTCTGGTGGAGGGTGGTCCGGCGTATCCTACCAGATGAGTGCACTCTTCGGCATCAGCACATAAAAGAAATTAGTAGATGCAATGTATACTTTGCAATGGACGAGGATCGGATGCACGCTTTAGTGCATTGTTCACATGCCAAATTGTTCTGGGAGCAAGCACACACTTTACTTGGTGTTAGAAGGCCTTGGCTGCATCCAGATACATGGTCCAAAGTCATCATTTGTGATAGTCAATTCGCCGATATGGAGTGGGATTGGATGATCACTTTTATGTGGGCTATATGGCACTCTAGAAACAGACTGACACATGATGGAGAAAGGCTAGAACCTACGACAACTGCCAGGCGCATCAGGGTAGATCTAGCACTGCTAGACATTCCACAGTCTCATGCTTTGGTTCTTCTAGGGCATGGGTGGCAACCCCTGACCCAGGGACTATGAAGATCAATACTGATGCAGCCTTGAGTGTGGATTTTAGACAAGTTTGGTGCAGGCGGAGTGGCATGTTCTGACACTACTTTGCTGGGTGCATGGAGCAAACCCCACATTGGGGTGACGGATCCATTCATTGAAGAAACACTAGCGCTTCGGGATGGTGTGATTTTTGCATAACTTTACGGTTTCTCACATGTGGTAATGGAGACAGATTGCCTAGAGAGGGTCAACCTCTAGAAAACTCACCACAATAGTCGTTCTGATGTGGCACCGTTACTTCTAAAAATTAGAGAGCTAACTTCATTTTTTTTCTTTTTTTGATGTTCAACATGTAAACAGGTCAGCCAATGTACCAGCTCATTTTTGTGCTAAGCATGCTTGCTCACTAATGGTCACCAAGAATTAGACTGATTCTAGACCCTCCTTCCTGCTCACTAGCTTGTTGGCTGATAATGCCAGGAGTTTTTTCGTTGAATAAAACTTTGAAGTTTTTTCGCAAAAAAGTATATTCACCCATACAAATGTTTTGATCACTACTCCCTCCTTCTGGGTTTATTAGGCCTCGCAGCATCACAAGCATGTCCATTTTTATAAGGCCTTACTTTGGAAAGGTGCATGCATGCAACCACTTCATTGGTTGCATTGAGAGCCATTGTTGTTGGTGCCATGACTCGGGAATTAATATGCTGCATGCATACTTTTTCATTGGCTGCATGCATATGAGAGAGTATATTAGAGTGGAATGAAAGAATTAATGTGAGCAAACTAGTATGTACCTTGGTCCAAGAGTAGGCTAGTCATAGTGGGAGTAACTTAGGTAGTAACATAAGACTAGTCACAACGGGGAGTAACTTAGAGTAGTAACATACATATGTTACTAGTCTATATTACTACATTCACAATGGGTAGTAACATATGTGTTGTGTCATGCATTACTTCATTTATTTTGTTGTAGACTCATCTTTTCTTGATATGTGTGATGTTACACTAACTAGCTATGTTACCACATGACTCTCTTTCTTTATTAATTACATGCCACATCATCTATTTTGCCTAGATAAGTGTGATATTACCACTTATGTTACTTCCAGTGTGGCTAGTCTAACACATCTCAAGACAAATTTGCCTATGTGACATGGAGTTAATGAGGAGAGAGAGACTTGTGGTAACATAAGACTAGCCACAGTGGAGAGTAACATACACTAGCAATATACACATATCCCTAGATTATGTTACTACCTTCATAGTGGATAGTAACATACGTGTGGTAACATGCAAAGCTTCATTTATTAGGTTATAGACTCATATTGCATTGAGACATTTGATGTTACAATAACTAGCTAAGTTACTGAAACTACCTCTCTCCTCATTAACTCATTGCCACATAAGCAAATTTGCTGAGTTGGACTCGATGTTATTGCTGAAGTTACTCTCAGTGTGGCTAGTCTAATATGTTACTGTAACATAACACACGCCAAAATAAAATGAGTCTATATCTCAATTAATGAAGACTTGCATGTTATCATCTACTCCCTCTGGGTGTATCTAGTATCAAATTAGTGCTAGATACATTTATTTGATAGACAAGTTTGGGACAAGCTTTTTCGGACGAAGGGGATATATGTTACTATCAATTATGAGATAATAATATAGACTAATGACATATGCACGTTAGTAGTCTAAATTACTTCCCATTATGACCAGCCTTAGGCCTAATAAACCCGGACAGAGGAAGTACCTTTTAATACGAGACGAAATTTTGGTCCTCATGCACCGAACGGTTTGGACAACCATGTTTTATTCCTTTCTCACCCATGTCAAAAGTGAACCCAAAAAATTGAAATATAAAATATGCAATTTTCATGTGTTTTAATTCCTGTTGAATTTCAAAAGACATGACATCTGATTTCTACAAATTTTCTTTTCCTACATTTTGCCAGTTGCTCCGTTCCAAGGAGGCCCTAAGAATTCGACCTAAGAAAGAGCAATGCTAGAGCTACGTAAATAATTGTACGGGATTAATGAGGCAGGTGGAGAAGTATGATTGGAGATGAGGGGCGGACGGGTCCATCCCCTTGAAAATCAGAGGAAGGGGGGTGGAGGGGGAGTTTAGTTTGAAGGTTTACGTAAAAGTTTTTGTAGCTCTTCGTAGATGCAGTATTGGGGCCTAAGAAACGAGTACCCAAAGTATCCTCGTTAAGTTTTTTTGTCTTTCTAGTGCTAGATGCCAAGCGAGGGAATTTGTCGACTCGGGCGATGGTGACTTCCTACTTACCTGCCAATCACCAATTCTCCGTTACATCATGGACAGTTAGCTAGCTAGGCAACTTGAGCTCTCCAATTGCATTTGACTCTCGTCAGCACTTATAACAGGTTTATGGATCAATTGGGCTTTCGCCTTTCGGTCTAAAGACAACAAAAGAGATGGAGGCATCTGCTTTATATATATCCTGCCACCTTTTTTCTTCTCACCACTTTTATGCTCAGTGTGTGTGGCCTACAGCGTAATCGACAAGTTTGGGGCAAAGTTAAAACGATATTGTAACTTTTCTCACGAATAGTGATGTACTTGTTGTTTCAAATGAATAAAGTTGGCGTTGCTTAAAAAAACGAGTTTGGGGACAAAAGTACGACTACGGTGGGCGCAAGCGAAGATATCCACAGCCTGGGACTAGACTGGATGGTACTTTCTCTGTTTCGTAATGTAGTATGCTCGTGTTTTTCGAGGTCTAAGTTTAAGCATAAATTTAATCAATGAGACCAACTGCAGTGGGAGCAAAAAGCATACCACTAAATCTTAGAAAACGTGAGTGCGCTGTATTGTGGAATGAAGGGAGTATGGATAGTGCGTAGGACACGAGTGGCAACATGTCTAGCGCTCATGTCACACGATCGATCATGGCTACTCCACCCCTCAACATGCCTCGGCCACTGCGCTTGCCACACGATGCCGCTTACTTTTGACTCACTTTTCTCCCACACGAGCTATGCAAGTGCAGCACGTACGTGCTCCGCAGCGTTTCGTTCGGGCACGTAACAGCGTGTCAAGTCTGATCCCGACGCTTACGTGCAGTGGCACGACGCATCGTCGCCCTCCAGGAGTTGCCGGCCGATGCTGCTTACCGGAAGGCCGAAACACGCCGACGACGAAGTGAAAACGACCGGATGCGAGTTGCGCCTATCTACGGAACCTGGTGGACGGCCACTGGACTGGACTGGACTGCCACTGCACTGCACGCGGCCAGGTAATTCAAGTTCAACCCACTTCCACCGGGCCGCGTGGGCAACGTGGCAGACTCGTGCTGACCCAGCTTCTGGCAGGGCCCAGCGAGCAGCCTCTGCAGCGCCAGGGAACGTCACGTGCCACGCCGGCAACGCAGCGCTCCCTCCACGGACCAGATCCGGCTTGCCTGCTCCCTCCCGGTGACCCTACGGGCCTTCCTCGCGCCGCCCCCTCGGCACCTCTGCACCTGCCCGCCGGTCCACGGGAATTTTTTTTTCAAGGGAATTTAATTGGCTAATGCCGTCGCAGGCGGCCGTCGGCGAGATCTTCAGGAGGCGCTGCATACTGTAGGACTAGTAGTCCTACTACTGTACAGGGTACACCCGATTGCCCATGTGATGTGACGCAGCTGGTTTGGATCGGTAGATCTGGACTTTTGGCGCGCGTTAATGCAATTTCTCTGTCCGGTTCCAGGCAGTCAAGTTCAGGCCGATCTCGACTGCAATTATGTGTGTCACGTCGCCGTGCTTGTAGTTGCTCGGCAGTGGCTCGGATTTCTTTTTTCCTTGAGGGATGATAACGACTCGGGTATTCCACTGTTGGGAAACGGCAAGAATCCTGCCGTTGTGGCTGTGGATGCTTCCCCCCTACCTAAACTACGAGTGGAAAGTATTAGTAACCAAAAGAAGAAGGCTGAAATGTGTCTGGATTAGCATGGTCTGTACTTAAACATTTGATGAACTAGAATTAGTAATCAAAATAAGAAGGAAAATCACTCGGCGAGCAGGACTGGTTCACCTGTTGCTAGTAGATAGGACAGAGAAGAAACGAATGGTGGTAGAAGTGTTCTTCACGGTTCCTGCTGCTCCGCCTGCCCTGGTCAGTGGTCACCCAGGGTCCACATCCACAATCGCTGTCAACAATGGGAACGCGGCTACCCGCGACGTGATCACAGGGAATCTATTTACGCCCTGTGGTACGTAACTTCTGGTGCTGCACCTAACACCAACGTGATTAGCAGCCGTAGCCCCTAGCTACCACCCCCCCAAACCAAACCTGGTAGCTTTCCCGATCGCTCCATCGGACGTAAAGGGACCAAGGGCCAGCCGATCCGATTCGCTGATGGCAACAGCACGAAAGGCAGCACTAGGAAAACGGGCGCGCCTTTTCTCGTTGGAAATATATGGAGTGTATATTGCATGGAGTTTGTCTGAATGGCAAGTTGGATGACGGGAGACGGAACGGAAGCATGCTTCAGCCTGCAGGCAGTCTGTCCGGTGTTACACATTTTTTTCTCGCTGCAGCAAGGGAAGACCAGCTTTCTGTTTCGGCTGTTTCAACAGAAGAAGGCCTTTGTAGGGATGGGAGCGGGATCATCATGGTGCGCACTGCATGCATCAGCGGCGCCCAGTTTGAAGTGAACGAGCAACGTTCATGCTTTGCAGTTTTGCGCCTCGGAGGATAAGATGTCGTTGGTCTAGGTTACATACTTTTTTTTAGAGGACGGATTGCGCTAAGTTTGAGTACTTGAGACCAACTCCAATGGGCCGATCCATTTTCGTCCATCTACGTCTGTTTGAGTTGGCATGGACAAAAATGGCGGTCCAACACGCCGACTCAAATTCAAATCACGTCTACGTGCGTCCACGCCGACACATTTGCGGCCCAAATACGTCGGCGCGGACGCCGAACGGACGCTTCGCGCGCCTTTTCGCCGTCCGTCGCGTTCTCACATGGCGGCCGTCCAACTACCCACTGCCCACGCGGTCAGCTTAATTTATGACCATGGGCCCACGCATCAGCGACGGCGCTCGTTCTTTTTTAAGCCGACCGTGCGGCGGGGCCGTCCTCATCCAAACTCGCCGTCCACATTTGTCAACCTTTGCTCCTTCGTCATCGGCAAACCCTAGCCACCACAACCACAGGGAGATGGGCCTCTTCTCCGGCGCCAGCGGCGGCAAGGCCAAGGGCAAGGCTCCCGCCTCCGCCGGCGCCGGCGCCTCGCCGGCAGAGGCAGCACGTGAACGTGGCAGTGCACCAGACGAAGTGGCACTGGCAGCACCATCAACCTCTGCCGTATCCCGACGTGACGCTGCCGCACGACTGGCATCTGGATCCAGATAGGATCCCAGCGCCGGCAGCGCCGCGGACGGCTCGGGCTCACGCGGAGGAGGTGCGGCGCCGGCGGGCGCTGCTGACGCCGAAGCAGCGCCGCCTACGCATCAGACTCGCCCAACTGGACGAGGTGGTTCGCCTTCGAGCACGAGGAGGCGAGGCGACGGGGCGTGCGCGGGGTTGATCGGAGCTCGCCGCCACCGACGCTCGTCGTCCGCGAGGAGGACCAAACGGCGGAGGACGCCTACCAAGCGGCCCTTGCGGCCGTCTACCGGAAGAGCGAGGAGGACGAGTGGCGCAGGGCGGAGGCGGCGGAGGAGGCTCGGTACGAGGCGACAACGGCGTAGGCACTTGCCCTCTCCACAGCGGGCGACAGCGTGGTGCCGCCGGTGGCCCCGCCGTCCCCTATCAAGCCGGAGCCGGAGCAGGAGCCGTCCCCCATCGAGCGCTACTCCTGGACGGGAGTAGTGCGCGAGTGGGTACGCGCACCACTGGTCTGGATGGGAGCGACGCCGACGCAGGAGCGGCGTACCTCGAGCACTGGCGCCAGATCAGGGTGGCCGAGGAGCGCCGCGACGGCGAGTACCTCGAGATGCTCGAGCGCGACCTCGAGGAGGAGCAGCGCGAGGCCGAGGAGGAGGCGCGCCAGGCCGCGGCTACACAGGCGGCCACACCCCCCCCCCCCTCGCCGGCACTGCCTGCGCTGGCACAGCCCGACATGACAGCGCTTTAGAACACGGTGTTCGCCTGGGCCGGGCCGGCGCTGACGCTCATCGACCTCACGGACCCCGAGGACAACGACGACAACGCCTAGGGCAGCGCGCCGCCTCGTAGTATAGGCTGTTTTTATTTTTTTTAAATGCAAATGTGGACGTGTGGACTCTCGTCGGCCTTTGTGGCCGGCTTTAATATTTAATTAATGTTGTTTCTCTTTTTTAATATGTATGCGTTCATTTTTTTCTAGTGCCGTTAAAATGGGTTCAGGCCAACGTTGGGCGCATCCGCCGACCCAAATGCAGAAGCGGATATCCGTGTCCGTCTGACCGAGCCAAACAGACAAATAGCGGACAAAATCACCGTTCGTTTGAGTCGGCCCGTTGGAATTGCTCTGATTTGACTCTTTTTCATTTCACTTGACATCATATTACAGAGCAATGCTATTTCTACATACAAAATTTACAAAAAAAATGTTTATGCACTAGTTCATTTCCGGGACAATTAGTAAAAATCAAGGAGTAATTAGCAAGCTGAATCAACGTAGTACTACGTAATGATTTCGTAGAAGCGGTATGTAAGAATATGATTTTTCCTATTACATTTGAGGCCTTTTTTTACCACTTTTCTAAGGCTCAATCGACTGAGACTTTGTTATGTCTCAGTCGATGCTATAGTCCTTTGATTTTGCATGAAGATTTATACAAAAAATTTCTTTTCAGATTTTTCTTCTTTTTATACTATATCACTTGATTAAGACTTAGTTAAGTCATAATCAACTAAGATCTATCCACACCTTTTGTTTATTAGGCACATAGCAATGGATCATGAATTTCCTATTAATCGCTTATAGCGAAAAATTGGAGCAAGAGTAAATTCTCAGTTCCAAACCAGCTTGTGGCCACGTAGCGTCAGCCTTTTCTGTTAGGGAATGTTAGCATTTTTTTTTGTGTGCATCTAGTTTTTTTTTAGTAAAGCGTGCATCTAGTTTTTTTTTAGCAACAAGTGTGCATCTAGTTAGGGAATGTTAGCAAGATACTGGTGCTCGTAGCCCAATGGCCCAATTTGTTATTTTGAGACAAAGTCTAATGGCCCAAGTGAGGGGCTGAGAGTGGCACAAATGTAGTGGACTCTCATGAGTACAACAGCGAATTCTCAGATTCCACTCTAGCCCAATACTGTTCGAGCCGGCCCAACAGTGCCGGCCCGCTCCTGCTGCGACCGCATTGCACGATCCCTCTTTGCATTCCCCTTCCAAGCTGCAGGCTGCAGCCTCCATGCCGCTCGCTCCGCGCCGACGCCGCCAAAACCCTCCCCAAAACCTCCGACAAGCGCCGCCCACCTCCCAGAGATGCCGCCCAAGCCGGCGAGGCGGGTGTTCCAGTACATCTCCTCGCCCCGCAGGCTGCCGCCGTCCCTGCTGCCCGCGGCCCCCGCCGCCGGCGAGGCCACGGCCTCCGAGGCCGACGCCGACTCGGTCTACCACATCGTGACGGCCGCGCCCACGCCGTCGGCCATGGAGTCCGCGCTCTCCGCCTCCGCCGTCCCGCTCTCGGCGCCGCTCCTCGATCTCGTCCTCCGCCGCTTCCGCTTCGCCCACGGCGACCCGCTCCGCGCGCTCTCGCTCCTCTCGCTCGCCGCCGACCGCTGCGGCGTCGCGCCCTCCCCCTTCGCGCTCGACACGGCCCTCTACGTGCTCGGCCGCGCCCGCCGCTTCTCCCACATGTGGGACCTCGTCCAGTCCGTCCACCGCCTCTGCCCCGACGCCATCACCGCGCGCACCGCCATGGTCGTCCTCGGCCGCGTCGCCAAGATCTGCTCCGTCCGCGAGACCGTCGCCTCCTTCCGCCGCCTCTTGCGGCTCTTCCGCGGCCGCGAGAGCAGCGAGTCGGCCGACCTCTTCAACGCGCTGCTCCGCACGCTCTGCCAGGAGAAGAGCATGTCCGACGCGCGCAACGTCTACCACGCGCACAAGCACGAGTTCCAGGTGAACCGCCATACCTTCAACATCCTGCTCTCCGGGTGGAAGTCTTCGGAGGATGCCGATGCGTTCTTCGCAGAGATGCGAGAGCACGGCATTGATCCTGACTTGGTCACCTACAACTCTTTGATTGATTGCCACTGCAAGAACCGAGGCGTGGAGAAGGCCTATAAGCTGCTCGATGAAATGCGGGGGAATGAAATTGCCCCCGATGTGATCACCTATACGAGTTTGATTGGCGGATTGGGACTGGTTGGCCAGCCTGACAAGGCTAGAGACCTGCTGAAGGAGATGCGTGAGCTCGGATGTCACCCGGATGTGGCGGCGTACAATGCCACTATACGGAACTTTGTTATAGCAAAGAGGCTTGGTGATGCGTTTGCATTGATGGACGAAATGGCCTCAAGGGGGCTGATGCCGAATGCCACGACGTATAACCTTTTCTTCCGGTTCTATTACTGGGCGTATGATATTGGTAGCGCGTGGCTGTTGTATGAGAGAATGCGGTCTGAAAGATGTTTCCCCAACACACAGTCTTGTATGTTTATCATCAGGTTATGTCATCGGCATGGTAAGGTGGCAGAAGCACTAGAGCTGTGGGGAGATATGATCGAGAACGGGTTTGGGTCATTCACCTTGGTGTCAGATGTTTTGTTTGACCTGTTATGTGATGAGGGGAAGCTGGAGGAGGCTGAGAGGTGCTTCCATCAAATTACTGATTTGGGGCAGAAACCCAGCAGTGTTTCATTTAGAAGAATCAAGATACTTATGCAGCTTGCCAAACAGGAAGAATCTATTGCCGGGTTAACTGAGAAAATGGCTCGGTTTGGACGGCTGCCGCCTGAGGATTGCCAAAGAGTTCGTCACCCTGCTGAAAGCACACCCGATGGAGATGATACTGATGTAATAATAGCAACTTAGCATGTTATTCATATGACGGGGAACATTCTTTGATGAGCACAAATTTGGTTGACCAGGGAAATAGTTGAATGGTTCTGAAGAGTTCATTGTACTATTATCCTGTGGAGGTAAACCTTCTGGATTTCTGATTTCATATGAAGGTATTGGTTAGTCATTTTGCTTCCATCATTTCTGATGACAATATTGCCTCTTCAAACAGGTATGGAAAATTCAGGATGTTATTGAGAGACAATCGATATATAGTGTCAGATTATTGTCACCATTAATATATAACTTTCCTGAAAACATTCATACAGTGGGGGACGTCTAGCCTGCCTGTTGGACCATATGGTATTACACCACTGTCCAATCTCTCATATGAAATTGAAACTCCATATGGTATACCAACGTCATAGAGCCTCATTATGATGAACGTAGAATTGGAAGTTTGGAACTACTCCCTCAATTCCGATTATCTGATGTGTTACCAAATTTTGCAAAGACCAAGGAAATCCTGTGATTAGGAGATTTGGAGGATGTCGTTGTCGTCCGCTCTGCTGGGAGTCTCATTGTATAAAATGATATTTATAATTAATTCAAGCTCTGTCTTTGTCTGAAATATAAGTGTGAAGTTACAGGGAAGGAAAGCAAACACTTATCTTGTCTCTTGATTTATCGCATTCTGAGTTAATTGCATGAAGGTAACGTGGAAGTGCTCATGAACCTGTTTTGCAACAGAAGATGTGACCTTTTTTTTGTGAATGCCCTGAAAATGGAAGTATTAACTTGCTGATGTGAATAGCCAGTAGCGCACTTAGGGACTGAATGAATGTGCATCGCTATACATGGTTAGCTTGGCTATTGGGGCAAACGTTAGGCATGGGTTCGTTTCCCAATATTTTCGATGGATTTTCCCAATAGTAACATGCAGATCACCGGAGTGGCAGCTGCGCTCTTTGGAAAACTAGAAACAAGGCGTGTTTTGATAAGAAATGGATTTGTTCCTGTGCTGGTTTGTTGTCTATGCAGGGCAGATCTGCATCCTCTGGTGGATAAGCCAAGCACTGCTTTAAGGCGCTGAGGTTTTTCAGGCGCTTGCGCTCGGGAGGCATACGAAGTGCTGGAAATAGGTCAGCCTCTTGTGCCTGTTCTTTACTACAGCAGCTCACTGTTGTGATCCATAGAGATTAAGCGAGCTGGGGATGAAACTAAGAGCATCTCCAGCCGTTGCGCCCCCAAAGACGCGCCGAAAACCACCGCTTGGGGGCGAGCCGGCGCTATTTTAGGCTTGGGTGCTAGTGCGTTCCCAGCCGCCGCCCCCCAGGTCGCCCCCAGGCGTCGATATCGGCCCAGTATCGGCGCTTTCAGCTCATTTTCGGCCCTGGATTGGCCCAATTTCCGGCGCAAAACGGTCGACGTTCGGCGTGTTTCGGCGCTCATTCAAATAAAATCATCAATAAAATCATCACAAATAATAAAAACACTCATATTTCATTGCACGTCCAGCTAGGCGTTGCCTTTGAGCCTCCATAGGTGCTCCACTAGATCCCGCTGCAACTGATGATGCACCTGTGGCTCTCGGATCTCCTGGCGCATGTTGAGGAAGGCCGTCCATGTTGCAGGGAGCTGGTGATCCACTTGGGCAAGAGGACCATGCCTGTAATATGGTTCAGTGTCAAACACTGGCTCTTCCTGCTCGCTCTCAATAATCATGTTGTGCAAAATGACACAACAAGTCATGATCTCCCACATTTGATCTTTCGACCAAGTCTTAGCGGGGTATCGGACAACAGCAAATCGAGATTGGAGCACGCCAAATGCTCGCTCGACATCCTCCCTGCAAGCCTCCTGAACCTTCGAAAAGTGGGAGTTCTTGCCTCCTGGCACAGGGCTTGAGATAGTCTTCACAAATGTTGACCATCTCGGATAGATGCCATCTGCCAGGTAGTACCACTTGTTGTATTGGTACCCATTGATCTCAAAGTTCACCGGAGGAGAATGGCCCTCAACGAGCTTGGCAAAAACAAGAGAGCACTGCAGCACGTTGATGTCATTATGAGTTCCTGGCATACCAAAGAAAGCGTGCCAAATCCAGAGGTCGTGTGTGGCCACTGCCTCAAGTATCACACTGCATGCTCCTTTGGCACCTTTGTACATCCCCTGCCAAGCAAACGGGCAGTTCTTCCATGCCCAATGCATGCAGTCGATGCTTCCAAGCATATCAGGAAATCCTCTTGCCTCATTCTGTGCCAGGATCCGAGCAGTGTCTTCAGCATTGGGTGATCGCAAGTACCTCGGTCCAAACACTGCCACCACATCCCTGCAGAACTTATAGGTGCACTCAATGATCGTGGACTCGGCCATGCGCCCATAGTCGTCGAGTGAATCACCTGGAGCCTCGTATGCAAGCATTCTCATAGCTGTCGTGCACTTCTGGATTGAGGTGAATCCAAGTGTGCCGGTGCAATCCTTCTTGCACCTGAAGTAGTTGTCGTACTCCCTGAGTTCATTGACTATCCTGAGGAAAAGCTTTCGGCCCATCCGATAACGGCGCCGGAAAACTTTGTCGCCATGCAGTGGAGCGTCGGCGAAGTAGTCAGAGTAGAGCATGCAATAGCCTTCGAGCCGATGATGGTTCTTTGCTTTCCGTCGCCCCGACGTCGAGCCGCTTCGCCTCAGCTTTGCATCGCCGGCAAGCAAGTCGGCCAGGGCGGCGAGGACCATGAGGTGTTCTTCGTCCTGGGCAGCGGCATCGGCTTCCTCCTCGAGCAACGCCGCAAGCACCTCCTCGTCGTCGGAGTCCATCGCGGCCGGGGCAGGCAAAGCACCGAACATGTAGCGAGCGTCGTGCACAGACTCGTCGGCGGGCGCCGGAGCGGCGAGGGAAACTCGGGGAAAGTGGGGGGAGAGGGCGTCGGGGGGATCTTTATTTGTTTCACGGCGAGGAATGGCGAGATAGCGGCGGCGGCGGCGGAGAGGTGGCTGGCGACGCCGGGATCGGCAAGGTGTCGAGGAAGGAGAGGGGAAAACGGGGCGAATCAGTGTGACTTTTCGCCTGACAGTGGGGACCTGGACGATTTTCTCTTCCGCCGGCGCCCCCAAGCGCCCCCCAGTGCGCCGGGTTCGGCCTGGGTGTGCCGGGTCAGAAAACGGACCAATCCGGCGGATTTTGGCGTCTTGGGGGCGTGGCTGGGCCGTTTTTTTGGCACCGGTGCTAAAAAAAGCGACCTAGGGGGCGTCTTGGGGG
Source organism: Triticum dicoccoides (assembly GCF_002162155.2). Classification (NCBI taxonomy): domain Eukaryota; kingdom Viridiplantae; phylum Streptophyta; class Magnoliopsida; order Poales; family Poaceae; genus Triticum; species Triticum dicoccoides. The sequence continues at coordinate 41,478,934 of NC_041386.1, read as the reverse complement.
CGCGGCTGGAGATGCTCTAATACATCGTCTGGTATTGTGTCGGGCCATGTTTACCTCCGATCTTGTGCGCAAGAGAACGAGATATAATAAACACTGAGGCCTCCACCCGGCCTTACCGGTGTACATATGGATTGCTAACTCCTCACACACGCCCACCTAGCTAACTCCTCGAAGAATCTTGCACGCCCACCTAGCTAACTCCTCGAAGAATCTTGCTGTGTCGCACTTGAGTAGGCCAGCCTTTTTCCATGTCCTCCCCTCCTCTTGTATTTGTTGTAGCATGGCGTTGCACCATAGAAGACAATTGCGTTTCGGTGCTTCCACAGCTCCCATAACACTAGCATGAAGAGAGTTCTGATGTCTTTGCGGGCTGCTTTGTTCGTAACCTTGTCAGTGCACCAATCCTGGAGCGAGTTGGGCAGCGCCATAGTCCATTCCGGTTTCCCCAATGCCCGGCAAAGCATCGTCCACGCCTGTCTGGCAAAAACGCATTGTAGTAGGATGTGTTGGATGGACTCTTCTGCCTGGTCACAGAAAGGGCAAGCCTTCTGATGGTCCAATCCACGGCGCGCTAACCTGTCAGAGGTTCAACAGCGGTTTCTGAGTGCTAACCATGTGAAGAAGCGGCATCGCATGGGCGCCCCAGAGTTCCATGTGAATGTAGCTGTCGGGATAACTTCACGTCCCAATAACTTGGCCTCGTAGGCTGAACGTGTGAAACACCCACGATGCGGCTATATCTCCCACGTGTCGAAGCACGACTTAGAGGCATAACTGCATTGTAAGCAATGTCGTAAGTGAGGTAATCTTCACACAACCCATGTAATAAATAAGGGAAAGAGATACATAGTTGGCTCGCCACGTCACACAATAGCATAAATATCATTACATTCATCCAGATACACTCAAGGTCCGACTACGGAACCAAAATAAAGAACAACCCCAAATGCGACAAAGTCCCCGATCGCCCCAACTGGGCACCACCACTGATCGTCTGGAAAGAAAACATAGTATCGTCCCGAGTCCTCATCGAACTCCTACTTGAGCTCAGTCGAATCTCCTGGAGCGGTATCATCGGTCCCTGCATCTGGTTTTGGAAGGAATCTGTGAGTCATGGGGACTCAGCAATCTCACACCCTCGCGGTCAAGACTATGTAAGCTTATAGGAAGGGTAAAAGGTATGAGGTGAAGCTGCAGCAAGCACTAGCATATATGGTGGCTAACATACGCAAATGAGAGCGAGAAGAGAAGGCAAAGGCACGATCGAGAAACTATGATCAAGAAGTGATCCTAGAACAACCTACGTTCAAACATAACTCGAGACCGTGTTCTCTTCCCGGACTCCGCCGAAAAGAGACCATCTCGGCCACACACTCTGTTGATTCATTTTAATTAAGTTAAGTTTCAGGTTATCTACAACCGGACATTAACAAATTCCCATCTGCCCATAACCGCGGGCACGGCTTTCAAAAGTTTAAATCCCTGCAGGGGTGTCCCAACTTAGCCCATCACAAGCTCTCACGGTCAACGAAGGATATTCCTTCTCCCAAGACAACCCGATCTGACTCGGAATCCCGGTTACAAGACATCTCGACAATGGTAAAACTAAACCAGCAAAGCCGCCCGATGTGCCGACAAATCCTGATAGGAGTTGCACGTATCTCGTTCTCAGGGCACACCGGATAGGTCCAGCTACGAGTAAAACCAACCCTCGAGTTGCCCTGAGGTGGCCCCGCAGGCTGCCCATTTCGAACCAACACTCAAAGGAGCACTGGCCCAGGGGGGTTTAAATAAAGATTGACCCTCGGGCTCCGGAAACCCAAGGGAAAAAGAGGCTAGGTGGCGAATGGTAAACCAAGGTTGGGCCTTGCTGGAGGAGTTTTATTCAAGGCGAACTGTCAAAGGGTTCTGAGGGAGTCCTGGATTAGGGGGTCTCCGGACGACCGGACTATATCTTTCGGCCGGACTGTTAGACTATGAAGATACAAGATTGAAGACTTCGTCTCGTGTCCGGATGGGACTCTACTTGGCGTGGAAGGCAAGCTAGGAAATACGATATGTATATCTCCTCCTTTGTAACCGACCTTGTGTAACCCTATCCCTCTCCGGTGTCTATATAAACCGGAGGGTTTTAGTCCATAGGACAACAGACAATCATACCATAGACTAGCTTCTAGGGTTTAGCCTCTCTGATCTCGTGGTAGATCTACTCTTGTACTACCCATATCATCAATATTAATCAAGTAGGACGTAGGGTTTTATCTCCATCAAGAGGGCCCGAACCTGGGTAAAACTTCGTGTCCCCTGCCTCCTGTTACCATCCCCCTAGACGCACAGTTCGGGACCCCCTACCCGAGATCCGCCGGTTTTGACACCGACATTGGTGCTTTCATTGAGAGTTCCTCTGTGTCGTCGCCGTTAGGCTTGATGGCTCCTACTATCATCGATAGCGATGCAGTCCAGGGTGAGACTTTCCTCCCCGGACAGATCTTTGTGTTCGGCGGCTTTGCACCGCGGGCCAATTCGCTTGGCCATCTGGAGCAGATTGAAAGCTACGCCCCTGGCCACCAGGTCAGGTTTGGAAGCTTAAACTACACGGTCGATGTCCGCAGAGACTTGATCTTCAACGGATTCGAGCCTCTGCCTTGTGCGTCACGCGGTCACGGTGAGTATGATTTAGCTCTACCATCAGATAGTGTTCAGGAGATCGCACCGACAACCGCTCCGACCCTCAATTCGGAGCCAGTTACGCCGTCCATGGACGGGTGGATGGACCCCGCCACGGATGCCTTACCCTCAGCGGCGATCGAGCCGAACATCGACCTTACCTTGCGTGAGAGCCGTATTGTTAAACTGCCGGATCTTTCTCCGGCCACGGACTCCGAACCGCCTGTGCCCGTTCCTATCGAATCCGATTGGGCGCCGATCATGGAGTTTACCTCCGCGGATATCTTTCAGCACTCGCCCTTCGGCGATATACTGAACTCATTAAGGTCTCTCTCCTTGTCAGGAGGATCCTGGCCGAACTATGTCCGGCAGGACTGGGATGCGGACGACGAAGAAATTCGCGGCCCACCCACCACCCACTTAGTAGCCACTGTCGATGACTTAACCGACATGCTCGACTTCGACTCCGAAGACATCGACGGTATGGACGACGATGCGGGAGACGAAGAGGAACCACTGCCCACAGGGCACTGGACAACCACCTCATCATACGATATATACATGGTGGATACACCCAAAGAAGGCAATGGCGACGAGACAGCGGAGGATGACCCCTCCAAGAAGCAACCCAAGCGCCGAGGTCGGCGGCGCCGCTCTAAGTCTCGCCAAAGCAAAAGTGGTGATACCGGCACAGGAGGTAATAACACTCCGGATAGTGCCGAAGACAACAACAACCCCCTCCAGCAAGAGTTAGAGCAGGAGGATGGAGGAGCCAGCCCTCCTGAGAGAGCGGCCGATGGAGAAGCGGAGGATGATAATTACATGCCCCCATCCGAAGACGAGGCAAGCCTCGGCGATGACGAATTCGCCGTGCCAGAGGATCCCGTCGAACAAGAGCGCTTCAAGCGCCGACTTATGGCCATGGCAAATAGCCTTAAGAAAAAGCAGCAGCAGGTTCAAGCTGATCAAGATTTGCTAGCTGACAGATGGACTGAAGTCCTCGCGGCCGAGGAATATAAACTCGAGCGGCCCTCCAAGAGTTACCCAAAATGCAGGTTGCTACCTCGACTGGAGGAAGAAGCGTATGACATGGCTGATCGGCCACCTCGTGGGCGTGATAGAGAGGCATTCCAGCCAAAAGCTCAACCGGCACCCCGACGCCATTCAAATAAAAAAGCATGGGGAAACACACCAGACCTGCGAGATGTATTGGTGGACAAAGCAAAACATGCAAGATCGATCTACGGATCACGAGGGCGCGCCACTATGCGAGACGATAAACGTCATGCCGGATACAGCAAAAGTAAATCCGGCCGGGCCGAACACAGCGGGCAAGACCCATTCGAGCTGCGTCACGATATAGCCCAATACCGAATCGCCGCACACCCCTTATGCTTCACAGACGAAGTAATGGATCATCAAATCCTAGAAGGTATCAAACCTGTAAATATTGAATCATACGAAGACACAAGAGATCCTGCGGTATGGATCGAGGATTACCTCCTCCACATCCACATGGCCCGCGGTGATGACTTACACGCCATCAAATACCTCCCACTATAGCTCAAAGGACCAGCGCGGCATTGGCTTAACAGCCTGCCAGCAGAGCCCATTAGCTGTTGGGAAGATCTGGAAGCCGCATTCCTCGACAACTTTCAGGGCACTTATGTGCGACCACCAGATGCCGATGACTTGAGCCACATAATTCAGCAGCCAGAAGAATCGGCCAGGCAATTCTGGACTCGGTTCCTAACAAAGAAAAATCAAATCATCGACTGTCCGAATGCAGAGGCCCTAGCAGCTTTCAAACACAACATCCGTGACGAGTGGCTAGCCCGGCACCTTGGTCAGGAAAAGCCGAAATCTATGGCAGCCCTCACGACACTCATGACCCGCTTTTGTGCGGGAGAAGACAGCTGGCTGGCTCGCAGTAACAATATGTCAAAGAACCATGGTACTTCGGATACCAAGGACGGCAATAGCAGGTCACGTCGCAACAAACATAAGCGTCGCATTAACAGCGATAATACTGAAGATATGGCAGTCAATGCCGGATTCAAAGGCTCTAAACCCGGTCAGCGGAAAAAGCCATTCAAAAGAAGCACTCCGGGCCCGTCCAGTTTGGACCGTATACTCGATCGCTCGTGTCAAATACACGGCACCCCCAACAAGCCAGCCAACCACACCAACAGGGATTGTTGGGTGTTCAAGCAGGCCGGCAAGTTAATTGCCGAAGATAAAGATAAGGGGCCACATAGCGATGACGAGGAAGAGCCCCGGTAGCCGAACACCGGAGGACAGAAGAGGTTCCCCCCAAAGTGCAGACGGTGAACATGATATACGCAACCCACATCCCCAAGAGGGAGCGGAAGCGTGCGCTCAGGGACATATATGCGTTGGAGCCAGTCGCCCCAAAGTTCAACCCATGGTCCTCCTGTCCGATCACCTTTGATCGCAGGGACCACCCCACTAGTATCCGTCATGGCGGATTCGCCGCACTGGTCCTAGACCCAATCATTGACGAATTTCACCTCACTCAAGTCCTTATGGATGGCGGCAGCAGGCTGAACCTGCTTTATCAGGACACAGTGCGCAAAATGGGTATAGACCCCTCAAGGATCAAACCCACAAAAATGACCTTTAAAGGCGTCATTCTAGGTGTAGAGGCCCATTGCACAGGCTCAATTGCACTGGAAGTGGTCTTCGGATCCCTGGATAACTTCCGAAGCGAAGAATTAATATTCGATATAGTCCCGTTCCGCAGTGGTTATCATGCACTGCTCGGGCGAACCGCATTTGCGAGATTCAATGTGGTACCGCATTATGCCTACCTCAAGCTCAAGATGCCAGGACCTCGTGGGGTTATTACAGTTAATGGAAACACAGAGTGCTCTCTCCGAACGGAGGAGCACACTGCGGCCCTCGCAGCAGAAGCGCAAAGCAGCCTCTCAAGGCAATCCACCAGTTTGGCGTTTCAAGACCCGGACACCTTCAAGTGCGCTTGGAGTAATCGGCAACTAGACCGCCTGGCATGATCTGATCTCGCGTAGCAATGCGGCCCCCACCCAGTCCCAGCCAAACGGCGAAATCTGTGCCACGCGTACATAATTACGCATTAAAAATACCATGGGCACATGTGGGGAGGGGGGCACAACTACGACACGCTTCAAGACGTGGCATAAACCGCACTAGGGGCTTCCCGCTTTGTTATTTTTCTCTTTTAGGACTTTAATCTCTGGAAACCTTGTCCGGCAGCATGATTGTCGAACACATGATGCAGCAACCAAGAGAGGCAGAAAGCTACGTCACACCACGGAACTCCCAGGTGGATTACGATAACGAGTGAAATATTTGCTTTAATACTATTCCTTAGCTTGCCCTTGGAAGGAACATAGTCCTACCTTTTGCTTATCGCACTATCTGTATCATTCTGCTTTAACGCACCTCTTTGAATAAATAACGCATAACATTACGACTATTATTGCATTCTTGTTATATATATATGTGTGTTCATCAATGACACCTTGCAACCATACACTTTGATACGGCCAACACACCAGGGGCTTCAATACCCCACAATATGGTGTGAGAAGTCCGAACACTTTCACAAGTGCGGCACCCCGAACTCATAGCATTATATACATCAGCTCCGAATCATGTCTTTGGTCAAATGTTGGGTTTGCCCGGCTCCTATGTTTTGGTACCTTACGTTCCGCTCTATCGGCTAAGGTAGCGCTAGGAGAACTACTGCGATTGTGCCCCGGTTCTGCTGGGCTAAGCACCAAAATAGAGAAAGCTAAAACTGACTGTCATGATAAGGCGAGAGACTGGTCGTTGTTTGGCGAGGTTTCGAGTCCCTAAAGACTTATGCCGCTTAGAGCGAGGACCCGGTCCTGTCCGGCTTAAAGGCATGTATCGCGCCCCGAATTCGGCCTTCCGAATACCAGGGGCTTCGCCGAAATTTAAAATTATAGAATTCTATGGCTAAGTGAGAGTGATAAAGCATTATTAGTCCGGTTGCCTTGTTCGCTGTGCTGAGCACCTCCCTCGAAGGACCCAAAAATGGGAACAAGAGTGCTCAGGTTTATCCCGAACACCCCAGCACTCGCGGCATGGGGGCAGAAGCCGAGGACTAGCCATCTCTCAGATTGGATAAACAGCCAAAGAGAAGGTAATATTTTAAATTCAAGCAGACTAAGGCATAGCCTAGTGGTTGGAAGGGGCTGATGCCTTCCCACCCACCCAGGTTCAAGGCATGGTACTTGCAATTTGGGGTTGTTGCACCAATTATACTGTAGGGGGTTCCCTTACAGTCTTTCTGTCAAAAAAATATATTTTAAATTCAAACAAGCGTTGCATAGCGCATATGAAACAAGTTTTCATCATACAGGATCACACGAGCAAGTTTACTCAAATATTACATCCTTTGAACATTCGTCCGCTACAAGACGGGCACCCTTCAGGTCACCCTCATAATAAATTTCGGGGGTGCGATGCTCCTTGCCCTGCGGCGGTCCCTCCTTGATCAGCTTCACGGCGTCTAACTTGGCCCATTGCACCTTCACGCGGGCGAAAGCCCGACGTGCACCTTCGATGCAGACAGACCGCTTCACAACCTCCAGCCGTGGGCAGGCGTCCACAAGCCGCCTCACCAGGCCGAAGTAACTGTTCGGAAGGGCGTCGCCAGGCCACAGCCGGACTATAAAGCCCTTCATGGCCTGTTCGGCCGCTTTGTGTAGCTCGACCAGCTGCTTCAGCTGGTCGCTCATAGGCACCAGGTGTTCGGCCCCAGTATACTGAGACCAAAACAGCTTCTCCGTTGAGCTTCCCTCCTCGGCCTGGTAAAACTGTGCGGCATCCGACACGCTGCGGGGCAAATCTGCGAATGCTCCTGGAGAGCTTCGGATTCAGATAAGTAATAGGTAATTTACTTTCACATGCTTGCTTTGCATATAGAATGCCTTACCCGCCGCTATTTTCTTCATCGCGTCAATCTCCTGGAGGGCCTTTTGGGCTTCGGTGTTGGCACTTTTTGCGCTCTCGAGGGCCGCGGCAAGCTCATACTCTCGCGTCTTCGAGTCAAGCTCCAACGCCTCGTGCTTCATCACGAGAGCCTGGAGCTCTTGCTGCACCTCGCCCACCCGAGCCTCTTGCCTTTCCCGCTCTGTGTGCTCCTTGGCCGCTTTATCTTCGGCCTCGGACATCGCTTGCCTTAGGGTCGCCACTTCGGTCGTGGCCCCTGGCAAATTCATGATGATCCTGTCATTTTGCAATCACATTCTTTTTATACATATCCATAAACTAGGTATTACTTACCTTTGTTCTCCTCGAGCTGCCTCTTAGCAAGGCCGAGCTCGTCCTGGGACCCTTTAAGGTCCTGCTTCAGTACGGCGACCTCCGCAGTCAGTGCGGCAGATGCCAGCAGCGAAACCTGCATATGCATATTGACATACTTATATTAGACTCCTACGATATAGTTTGATCCTCTGTTCGGCTTTTCTTTGTGAACACCGAACAGAGCATCAGGGGCTACTGTCTATGCGGTAATATTTTTCCTATATTTTTAACACTTACCTCAAAGCCTGTTAGAAGGCTGGCACAGGCTTCAGTCAGTCCACTCTTGGCGGACTGAACCTTCTGGACCACCGCACTCATAATAGTACGGTGCTCCTCCTCGATGGAAGCGCTGCGAAGCGCTTCCAGCAGATTGTCCGGCGCCTCTGGATGGGCAGAGGTCACCAGAACAGGTGTCTTGCCCCTCTTGGAAGAAGGCCGCCTGCCCGAGTCCGGAACCACTGCAGGTTCCGGCGCGGTGTTCAGCTGAGGTCTGAACTCGGAGCCCTCAGGGGCCTTGTCCCCTCTACTCCCAGAGTCCGAAAGGTCGCCTTGAGGCGCCTCCGGAACTGTCTCCCCTCGACCCAGTGCCTCGTGAGACAATACCTCGGCGTCGTCCGCAGGGTAAGGGGAGATGGCGGTCGGAAGTGGATCGCTATCCATATCTGACGAGCCCAGGGAGCCGTCCGACAATACATCGATACAAGCTCGTGGTGGCTTGCATAATCATATTCGGCGTTAGGGGAAGCAGTGCAACAGAGGAATGCTATGAATCACTCTAGTATCCGAATACTTACGACTTCCCCAGGGGCTTGGCCCTGGGCAGCCACTCGTCTTCGCCGTCGGCGGCGGTGGTAGAACTGTCCGGAAGGAGAGTCCTTCCCTCCTTGGACCCTTCGGCCTCCCTAGTTGGGGCGGCCTTCCTCTTCTTGTCTCCCCCGTCTGGAGGGGGAGCATCTTCTTCTGCCTCCTCGTCTTCGGGGGAGGAGTGTGCCGTAGAGTCATCAGACTGTGAGTCCGATGACGCCTGGCGTCGGGAACTCTTTCGGGTTCCCTTGGCCTTCTTGGTCTTCTCCGGCACCGTATAAGGAGCCGGAGTCAGCATCTTCGCCAGGAGAGCGTCTGCTGGGCCTTCGGGCAAAGGAGCCGGACAGTCGATCTGTCCGGCCGTCTCCTGCCAGTCCCGTCAAAGGTACGGGAGCTTAGATCCCGCATAGAGTCAAACTATGGAAAACAAGTATCCTGTGAGAGGTAAAATAGCTTACCACGCTGGCTTGGCGCTTCACGCAGAATCCGTGGTCCTCGGTAGTGGGAGGGGGAACCTCGGCGCTCTTGAATAGCACCTTCCAGGCATCTTCGTGAGTTGTGTCGAAGAGCCTGCTCAGAATTCGGTGCTGGGCCGGGTCGAACTCCCACAAGTTGAAAGCCCGTTGTTGGCATGGGAGGATCCGGCGGATGAGCATGACCTGGACTATGTTGACAAGTTTGAGCTTCTTGTTCACCATGTTTTGAATACATGTTTGGAGTCCGGTCAGCTCTCCCGAACTACCCTAGGTCCGGCCCTTCTCTTGCCAGGAGGTGAGCCGCATGGGGATGCCAGATCGGAACTCGGTGGCCGCTACCCATTTAGGGTCATGCGACTCGGTGATGTAGAACCACCCCGATTGCCACCCCTTTATGATCTCCACGAAGGAGCCCTCGAGCCATGTGACGTTGGACATCTTTCCCACCATGGCGCCTCCGCACTCCGCCTGGCGGCCGCTCACTACCTTCGGCTTGACATTGAAGGTCTTCAGCCATAAGCCAAAGCTGGGCTTGATGCGGAGGAAGGCCTCGCACACGACGATAAACGCCGAGATGTTGAGGATAAAGTTCGGGGCCAGATCATGGAAATCCAGGCCGTAGTAGAACATGAGCCCCCAGATGAATGGGTGGAGAGGGAATCCCAGTCCGCGAAGGAAATGGGTAAGGAACACTACCCTCTCATGGGGCCTGGGGGTGGGGATGAGCTGCCCCTCTTCTAGGAGCCGGTGCGCGATGTCGTCGGGCAGGTATCCGGCTCTCCTCAGATTCTTGATGTGTCCCTCCGTGACGGAGGAGACCATCCACCTGCCTCCCGCTCCGAACATGGTTGGAGAGGGTTGAGGTGGGAAATGCGGACTTGGGCGCTGGAGCTCGAGTGTGCGAAAATGGATGAGCAAAGGAGGAAGAAGGCATGGATGAAAAGGTAAATCCTTATCCCTTTATATGGGCAGACGAAACTATGCGTCCCCACTAGCCTGGTAAAACTCGCTTATCCCCCAAGCGCCGTAATCGATGACGCGGTTGGGTTACCCACACCCGTATTGATGAGAATCCCATGATAAGGGGACACGATCTCTGCTTTGACAAGACTTGTCAAAAAACTGCCTCGCATTATGTGCGGGGCTAGTTAAAGGAAACGGTTCGAATAATCACCGGGCCATGACATAATGTCGTGTTGCCAAAACAAGTCATCAAATTAGATTTGCGGAAATATTATTCTCTCTGCAGTGGTATGTGGAACTTATTTTGCAGGGTCGGACACTATCCTTGTATTCAAATTCTTCCGTGATGTATTCGGAGGAGGAACCCGCCTTGCAATGCCGAAGACAATACTGCATGCCGGACTCATTGTCATTGAAGCCTGGTTCAGGGGCTACTAAGGGAGTCCTGGATTAGGGGGTCTCCGGACGGCCAGACTATATCTTTTGGCCGGACTGTTAGACTATGAAGATACAAGATTGAAGACTTTGTCTCGTGTCCGGATGGGACTCTACTTGGCGTGGAAGGCAAGCTAGGCAATACGTATATGTATATATCCTCCTTTGTAACCGACCTTGTGTAACCCTAGCCCTCTCCGGTGTCTATATAAACCGGAGGGTTTTAGTCCGTAGGACAACAGACAATCATACCATAGGCTAGCTTCTAGGGTTTAGCCTCTCTGATCTCGTGGTAGATCTACTCTTGTACTACTCATATCATCAATATTAATCAAGCAGGACGTAGGGTTTTACCTCCATCAAGAGGGCCCGAACCTGGGTAAAACTTCATGTCACCTGCCTCCTGTTATCATCCGCCTAGACGCACAGTTCAGGACCCCCTACCCGAGATCCGCCGGTTTTGACACCGACAGGTTCCCATTATAACCCAACCGTGTAAGGAACGCAAAATCAAGGAACATAACACCAGTATGACAGAAACTAGGGCGGCAAGAGTGGAACAAAACACCAGGCATAAGGCCGAGCCTTCCACCCTTTACCAAGTATATAGATGCATTAAAGTAGACAAGATATAATAATGATATCCCAACAATAAACATGTTCCAACAAGGAACAAACTCCAATCTTCACCTGCAACTAGCAACGCTATAAGAGGGGCTGAGCAAAGCGGTAACATAGCCAAACAACGGTTTGCTAGGACAAGGTGGGTTAGAGGTTTGACATGGCAATATGGGAGGCATGATAAGCAAGTGGTAGGTATCGTAGCATAGGCATAGCAAAAGAGCGAGCATCTAGCAAGCAAAGATAGAAGTGATTTTGAGGGTATGGTCATCTTGCCTGCAAAGTTCTCCGAGTTGACGTTAGCTTCATCCTCGTAAACATACTCAATGGGTTCCTCAATCACATACTCATCTTCCGGCTCTACCCAAGCAAGAACAACAAGCAAAGGGAGACACAATCAACCACGTGCAATGCACAAGCAACATGATGCAAAACATGGCATGATATGCGGGATGCGGTATACGATGCAAATGCATGTCTCGGAAAGGAAAGATTGACCCTGGCCTCAACTTGGAAAACCAAGAGTGCCACTGGAAAGAGGAGTTGATTTCGGTCAAAATCGATTAAACATCACCAGAATCGGATGCACGGTTTGGAAATGGCAAGCAAAACAATTATGGCACCGATCTGCGATTAACATCACGAGGCCATCTAAATGCATAAAGAACATCATGCTACAACAATCTAACATAGCAACAAAATACATGGCAGAGATCCACTCAAGATGCTTGACAAAAGATGAACACTGAGCTACGGCTAATTCACTCAATAGCAGGTTCAAACAGGCATGGCAAAAGTGCAAAAGATATCAGGTTACAGACTTGGTGAAAATAACATGTCAGGAATTTAACATCAGAAAGCAATGTTTAGAGCAAGATAACAACATGCTACAGGAACATATCATGGCAAAGCAAGGCATGACATGAAGCTACTCAAAGCGTACAACACAAGTCCCTTACTGACCATAAGCCAAAAGGGATCAGAAAATACAATGGCAACCATGTGAACATAGCAATTATCGTTAATAGATTCAGACTTAGTAGAAAACTGGAACATGGCAAAACAGATATTAAGTAGGCATGTTTACGAGCTCGATGCACTCACCACAAGGCATTGGATGACAAACTAAGCCTACACCCAGCAAGTAGACATGGCATAGAAGCTAAACATGGCAAGGGCAACATCATAGCATGCATGGATCAACTACAACAAGCTCGGCAAAAATGCTTAACACGTAAACATTCTGCCAGGAACATTTTATAGAAAAAGTAGAGCTCGATTGAGTCAAGCTAGGGTGCTCCATAATTGCAAACAAAGATATGGATGGATAGAGCACAACCATATCTACAAAAGATCCTTACTGATCATGCTCAAAAGAGGCATGGATCACTCTGTAGCAACATGAATACGAGGCATAAAAATATAAACAGGACAAAGACTTAGAATATTTCTGAGTCCCTAAAATCAGCAACATTACGAGAGCTACTTTGCATGCTTGTGCTAGTCACCATAGAGATCACAAAAACACATGGCATACACCCCTGTAAAGATGGCATGGCATACTTCAAATCACATGTAGAGCTCAAGATCATAGGAGGCACACATCAAACATGGCAAAAATGACAAATGTCCAACTACTGATATGAATCTGAAACTAACATAAACTAGCACTCTCCCAACAGCATTTAGGGCATCAAGATGAGCTCAAATGAACATGATACAATGAGATGAAATGAAGTACTTGTCGAGACGAACAATTCGATATGCTACACGCCCAAAACGGAGCCATGGTTGAAGAGATAAAATGCGATGAAATATGCAAAAATTATCTGAGAGAGGGAAAAAGTCAACCAAAGGTTAGGGTTCCAGATCTGGATCCAGATCGGCACGGAAGTCGAGGTTCGCCGGACTTGGTCAACGCGGTGGCCGGAGCTGCGGGATCCGGCCGGGGTCGGAGGAGCGGATGACGGAGAGGAGGGGCTCGCCGGCCGGAGCTCGCCGGCGTCGGGCGGCGAGGTGGCCGCGGTGGGGCGGCAAGGTGTGAGGCGGCGGGGCGCTGACGGGTCGTCGGGCAAGGCCGGATGCGTCAGCGGCGGCCGGAGCGAAGTCGGGCGGCGGCCACGAGGGAACCGGGCGGCGGGGAAACTCCCAGGCGGCGGCGGGCGCGCGGCCCGGTTGGTCGGCGGAGAGGGCCCACCCTGGGCCGGGATGGGCCGGCGGTGGGGGAGGCGCGGTGGAGACACGTGTCACGCCCTGGTTTGGTGCGGACGGCGGCGGCGGTTTTGTCCGGCCGGACCGGACGTGTCCGGCGCGGTGGAGGAGCGGGAGCTAGGGTTTGGGGGGAAAAGATCCAGAATTACGGGGGAGAGGCTATATTTATAGGTAGAGGGAGCTAGGAGGCTCCAAATTGAGCACGGTTTGCGGCCACGCGATCGTGATTGAACGACCTAGATGATGGAGGAGGTTTAGGTGGGTTTTGGGCCACTTTAGAGAGGTTTTGGGCTACAACACACACGAGGCCTTCTCGGTTCCTCGGTTAACCGTTGGAGTATCAAATGAAGTCCAAATGGCACGAAACTTGACAGGCGGTCTATCGGTAGTAAATAAGGCCGCTTGGCAAGTCTCGGTCCAATCCGAAAATGTTTAACACCTGCACACGAAAAGAGGTAGAAAGGGACACCGGAGGACATAGGAGCGCCGGAATGCAAAACGGACAACCGGGAAAATGCTCGGATGCATGAGACGAACACGTATGCAAATGCAATGCACATGATGACATGATATGAGATGCATGACAAAGACAAAAGCACATGAAGACAAAACCCGACAACGTGGAAATATCGTAACTTAGTGCCGAAAACGGCAAGAGTTGGAATACAAATATGGCAAGGTTACATACGGGGTGTTACAACGTGTGGAGTGATGTCCATTCTGTTCCTAGGACCATTCCCGGTTGTAGTTGCACTGCCTGCACTCTGGACCATAGTTGTAGATATTCATGCAGCATCGGTTCTGTGAGTTCTGGGCCTATATCCACTGCCCAGGTGCCTTCCTCGAGGGCTTGCTGTACCTGCGCGAAGAGCGCGTACGCTTGGCCACAATGTTGTGCAGGTTTAGCGCAGCCTCCTGTATTCGTAGTCCGTTCAACCACCGGTCCTCCTAGAATAGTGTCGTTCTTCCATCCCTCCCGATTGCTCTAGTCGCCGCACGGAAAAGCTGCATGGATTGTTCCGGCACCGTTATGGAAAACTCCGCCCACGGTTTGGTAGGATCTGACCTTTGTAACCATGGCCACCGCGACTGCATCGCAACATTCAGCCAGCCCAAGTTGGGGATACCAAGCCCTCCTGCCCACTTCGATGAGCACACCTGCTCCCATGCCACTGGACATTGCCACCATTCGCTTGTGACTTTGCGCACCAGAGAAAGCCCCGACAGATTTTGTTCATGGCCATTATTGTCTTCTGTGATAGGTCGAGCGCCATCATTGCATGCGGCAGGTCGAGCGCCATCATTGCATGGATCGGAATAGCGCACAAGACGGATTGCACAAGGGTTAGACGCCCACTCTTGGGCATGTATGTAGCCTTCCACTTCAGTAACCGTCCTGCAAGCTTGTCCACAAGGCCACAGAGTTGAGTCGCAGTTTGCTTCGGCAAAGTCAGGGGGAGGCCAAGATATTTGCATGGATAGCTCCCAGAAGTACAGCCCATGAGTTGCACCACTCTCTCCATCGTGTCCTCCGAGCAGTGCACAGGTAGCGCCTCACTCTTCGCCAAGTTTACGCGTAGTCCACAAGCTTCCCCAAACATATGCAGCAATGTCGCACATACTTGCAGGTCCAAGGCGTTTGGCTTGAGGAAGATCATTATGTCATCCACGAACATCGAGACACGTTGCTTCATACCCGTTCTTGCCAAAGGTGCCAATGATCCACGCTCTGTAGCAAACTGAAACAAGCTTTGTAGTGGCTCCATCACTAGTAGGAATAGCATTGGTGAAAGCGGATCGCCTTGCCGGAGCCCCTTCTTATAGTATATCGGCTTCCCAGGGGTGCCGTTCACCATGATACTTGTGCTTGAATTTGCTAAGATGCCACACACCCATGATATCTATCTATTGTCAAAGCCCATGTGCTTGAGCACTTCCACTAAGAATGGCCACTGTACCGAATCGAACGCTTCAGATATGTCGAGCTTGAGCATGACTGTAGTCTCTCGCAAGGCATGTAGACGTCGTGCCATGCACTGTACAAGCATGAAATTGTCGTGGATCGACCTCCCCTTGATGAAAGCGCTCTGGTGGCTGCCCACTAGCCTCGGCAGCTTAGGTGCCAATCTAGCCGAAAGTGTCTTTTCAAATATCTTCACCGCCCCATGCATGATGCTTATAGGGCTGAAGTCTTTGATATCCACAGCTCCACCCATCTTTGGGACCAACGTGATTATAGCCTTGTTTATCGCAGGCAGGCCGCGCATGTCACCTCAAAAGAACGCTTCCATGGCCCTCATAATATCGCCTTTGATGATAGGCTAGCAGACCGCATAGAATCTTCCCGTAAACCCATCCGGGCCGGGCGCCTTGTCTAGTGGCATTCCTTTGAGCACCTTCTCCACCTCCTCCTCTGTAAACTGCTCTTCCAAGTGCGAAAGCTCAAGGGTGGGTAGTCGTAGTGCATCGAGCTGAATGGTGAACTCGCGCGGCACTGTTTCCTCCAACAGCCGAGAGTAGTTGTTGTCCACCGCTTCCCAATCTCCTCTTGGCCCATGGCCACATCAGATCCGTGCTGTAGGGTGGAGATCATGTTTCTCCGCTGACGATGGCAAGCCTGCTGGTGGAAGAATGTAGTGCTAGCATCACCTTCTCGCAGTTGAAGAACTCTAGAGAGCTGATGCGCGATTGTGCGCTCCAGAGAGCATAGGCCCAGGAGCTTGCGCTTGAGTATCTTACGCAGCTCGTGCTCTTGTTTTGAAAGCATCCTCTCGTCCATGGTCTTGTCCAACCATGCTATAACTTCTAGGGCGATTGAGATTTGGAGTTTGGTGTTGCCAATCCACCTATCGCTGCACTTCTTAAGTTCTTTCGCTGTTGCCCTTAACTTCCTGTCCAAGATGGTATACGGATTGCCGCTTCTCGGGATAGATTCCCATGCTTTTCTCACTACTTGGTGAAAGCCCTCCACCTTGGTCCAAAAGGCCTCGAACTTGAAGCGTTTCCCCATGCCAAGTGCAACCCGTAGATCCAGCAGCAGTGGGCAGTGATCTGACAGTGCCGATCTAAGGGCATTTAGGTGGGATGTCGGGTGCAATTCCTCCCAAGATGTCGTGCAGAACACGCGGTCGATCTTCTCTAGGGTTGGCTGCTCTCTTTCGTTTGACCAGGTGTATCAATGTCCATTTAGGTATGTCTTCTTCAGCTCTAGAGCATTCAGTTTGGCCTCGAATTTTGCCATCATTCTCCTATTTACCCTATCATTGTTTTTGTCCTCGGGGTCCACCAAGATATTGAAATCCCCAGCCACCATCCATGGACCCGCATGGAGGTCTCATATGTCACTGAGCTCCTGCAAGAACATGATCTTCTCATGATCCTCTTGCGGTCCGTAGACCCCTGTGACCCACCAAAGAGCGTCCGAATCCTCCACCACCCGAACAAGTGCCGTGACTGTGCAGTCCGTGTAATGGGGACTAGACAAGGCTACCACCGAGCGATCCCAGGCTAAGATGATTCCACCATGTGTGCCCCTTGCAGGCAAAAAGTAAAAATCCTCAAATTTATTCCCAAGGCAATGCCTCACCACTTCCGGTGTTACAACCTTAAGTTCTGTTTCTTGGAGGCATATGATAGCAGGTTTCACGGCTTCCACTACTTGCGATATTACATTGTGACGTGCTGGGTTATTCAACCCACGCACATTCCACACGAGTAGTTTGAATGGTGTCATATTCATTTTACACTCCTACGACATGAATCCACCAGGAATACCTCAAAGGCCGTCCACCACCCCGTCCCCTTGCGCTGAAAGCGGCAAAGCAGTGGGCTCCCATCCAAACAGGGCAAGGATAGCGCTGATGTGCTCGTCCGGCAGCGGCCTGTCGAAGAGTTGAACATATGCCTGCAGCGCCGCATCGCTGATGGTTTCCCCTTTGTTTGCAAGACAGAGTTTGGTATTGTCGCAGTGGACTCTTGGTTGATAGGGCACACAGACTATCCCTGATCAAATGGGGCAGAAGTTGTTGCTATCAGAAACAAATCAAATTAGTAGGAAAAATCATGATTAGTGCAAAATTTACGTGGACAAAACAAACACCAAGCCCACCATCCATTAGTCAAATGAAGCTCATAAGGGCATGTACAATGGAAGCATCACCTTCCTAGTGCTTCATCTCTTCCACATAAGTAAAGATGGATGGGGCACTATTTAGTTTGTCAAACACCCAATGCATGGAGCTGCCCCATCAGGCCAATGCATGACATATACATCCTCTTTTCCCTGTACTTCAGGTGAACGTGGATGGCTGGCTCGCCTCATCTCCCTCTCTTTTACCCACTCTCTCTTACTTTTGTCAGCCAAGAGCCTACTTCCTCTGCAGGATCCTGTTTTAGTCTGCAGGCTACAGGTTGAGTTGAGCTGGACAATTGCAACTGACATATAGGGCTGGCGCATCCATCCACAATGGAGCGTTGGCCATGCCCTAAGATAGCTAGGCTGGATACTATTCTACCTCAGGGGAGGCATATTTGGTTGGGTACACCCCATGATGATCATGTAATTTCTATAAAATAAAGCATGATTATCTTTTCCAAAAAAAATCTAAGTCACATGTATGAAGTAAAAAAGAAAATTGCACAAATCTTGATGCAAAATCTCATGAATATAGCATCGACTATTGACCGAGATGTAGCAAGACTATTAGTTCTAATCCCACGATGAAAGGATCACAATCCTATAGGTTGCGACAATGCAGCTGTACAATGGGACGCCGGTAGTCCGGTCCCTAGTCATAGTCTCCTCGCCTACATTGCGCTCGATCTTCTTCCTTCCATCCCACTTCCTTTAGGGCGTGTTAGGTTCACATCTCTATTTTAGGGCATTTTGCATACTTGTCCCAGTTGGGACTGGTTGGGCAAATGCAGGCTAAAAACCAACATCTGCATGTAGTTTGGTTGTCTGCATTAGGTTTTCAGCATGAGGGAATCAACTAGTCAGCATGTTGTTTGGTTGCCTGCGTCATTGTTGTTAAACAAACAACACGTTGTTTGGTTGCAAACGGCTAAAGATGTGATCACCTCTTCTCACTAGTGGTGACATTACCACACACACTGAACATTGTTTTGTCCTAGCTAGGAAACAAATGGCAGTTTATCCTAACTACTAGCAAATGCTAGTACAAGTTATTAAGAGCCAACATGGCTGAATAAGGAAAGTTCAACGATGCTAACTAGGTGCAAGTTCATCCTCTTCCTTTTCCTCTTCCTTTTCCTCTTCCTCTGCTGCTGATGTGATGCTTCCTCTTCCGCACTTCTACTACTGCCTCTTTCTTCTTTTTCCTCCTGTTGTTTTGCTTCAAATCCTTGTTTGACCTCTGTTATCCCACATTGCCTGAGCCCACTCCAACCTTTTGTTCTTCCATGCTTCGTTGTCGAATGCCTCCACACCATGGCCGGAGCTGATCACCTCATCAAGAGTCACATCTTCCTCCTCCGACACAAATTCATCAACTCCCCATTGCAGGATCCAGTTGTGAATGACGCAACATGCAAGAACAAGCTTCACCTGGGTAGGGTAAGGTGGAATGGCTTATGATTCAGGCTCTTAAACCTGTTCTTCAGAGCTCCAAAGGCCCACTTGATGAACCACAAGTATAGGGGATATATCGTAGTCCTTCCGATAAGTAAGAGTGTCGAACCCAACGAGGAGCAGAAGGAAATGATAAGCGGTTTTCAGCAAGGTATTCTCTGCAAGCACTAAAACAATAGGTAACAGATAGTTTTGTGATAGGATAATTTATAACGAGTAACAAGTAACAAAAGTAAATAAAGTGCAGCAAGGTGGCCCAATCCTTTTTGTAGCAAAGGACAAGCCTGGAAAAACTCTTATATGATGTAAAGTGCTCCCGAGGACATATGGGAATATCGTCAAGCTAGGTTTCATCACGTTCATATGATTCGCGTTTGGTACTTTGATAATTTGGTATGTGGGTGGACTGGTGCTTGGGTACTGTCCTTACTTGGACAAGCACCCCACTTATGATTAACCTCTATTGCAAGCATCCACAACTACAACAAAAGTAATAAGGTAAACCTAACCATAGCATGAAGCATATGGGTCCAAATCAGCCCCTTACAAAGCAACGCATAAACTAGGGTTTAAGCTTCTGTCACTCTAGCAATCCATCATCTACTTATTACTTCCCAATGCCTTCCTCTAGGCCCAAATAATGGTGAAGTGTCATGTAGTCAACGTTCACATAACACCACTAGAGGAGAGACAACATACATCTCATCAAAATATGGAACGAATACCAAATTCACATGACTACTAATAGCAAGACTTCTCCATGTCCTCAGGAACAAACGTAACTACTCACAAAGCATATTCATGTTCATAATCAGAGGGGTATTAATATGCATATAGGATCTGAACATATGATCTTCCACCAAATAAACCAACTAGCATCAACTACAAGGAGTAATTAACACTACTAGCAACCCACAGGTACCAATCCCAGACTTGGAGACAAGAATTGGATACAAGAGATGAACTAGGGTTTTGAGAGGAAATGGTGCTGGTGAAGATGTTGATGGAGATTTCCCTCTCCCGATGAGAGGAGCATTGGTGATTACGATGGCGATGATTTCCCCCTCTCGAAGGGAAGTTTCCCCGGCAGAACAGCTCCGCCAGAGCCCTAGATTGGTTCCGCCAAGGTTCCGCCTCATGGCGGCGGAGTCTCGTCCGAGAAGATGGATTATGATTTTTTCCTCATCGAAAGACTCCATATAGCAGAAGATGGCCATCGGAGGGCCACCAGGGGGCCCACGAGGTAGGGGGTGCGCCCAGGGGGTAGGGTGCGCCCCCACCCTCGTGGGGAGGGTGTGGCCCCCCTGGTGAACTTCTTGCGTTCAATATTTTTCATATATTCTGAAAACGTCTTCCGTGAAGTTTCAGGACTTTTGGAGCTGTGCAAAATAGGTCTCTAATATTTTCTCCTTTTCCAGCCCAGAATCCCAGCTGCCGACATTCTCCCTATTTATGTAAACCTTGTGAAATAAGAGAGAATATGCATAAATATTGTGACATAATGTGTAATAACAGCCCATAATGCAATAAATATCGATATAAAAGCATGATGCAAAATGAACATATCACCACTCAACAATCACTCTAAGGTTGGAGTGTCTGATATTGAACAGTCCCTGAGGAGTCCTAGGATAGTTCCTACCAGCAAACTCGTTCAGATGGTGCCTGGTTTTCCTGAAGGATGGAAGAACACCTGTGCGACATGCATAGCCAGCATCTCCAAGGTGGAACTTGCCATCGGGGATGTTGATGCCATCATGACGACTCACTGAGAATGTTAGCATCATGTGCTGATCCTTCCCAGCGAGCCAGCACATATGTGAACTTCAGATCGAAGTCAACAGCAACTAGCACATTCTGGCTTGTGTAGTTCTTCCTACCTCTATATGATGCAGTTTGTGACCTTGGCACTCTGGTAGTGACATGAGTACAATCTATTGCTCCAATGCAATCCTGGAATGGCATTACAATATGTTGTTAGCCTACTACTGAACAATAACAACATATCAAGGCATGAACCACAACAACATATCAAGTGCTCTCCTTGAAGTATGGATACCATCTTGGGCTAGTGCGAATCTTGGTAGGAGTCCGACCGGTTGGTGACATGATCATCTCTCCTCTAAGCTCCCCAACAGCATACAACACTTGCTTGAAGTACCTGGAGATGGTCTCCATTGATCTCCGGAAGGTGTTGTGTACAACGATAAACCTCCGATTATGACCAATAACATGGAGGAACATGGCCACTTGCTTTTCCACAGTGGTGTGGATGCTATCTTCCAGCAGCCCCCTGCTCCTAAACGTCCTCACCAGCCTTGCAAAAGGTCTTTTCATTCGAAGCATTCACATAGCTTCTGTGCCATTGCAGTTGTAGATGTAGTTCAGATTCGCCATCCTCTCCTGATCTCGGATTAACATCGGACCATACCAGATGCGTGGTCTTTCATTCTGACGAACAACTCTCTTATGGACCAACAAGATCCAGGCCTAAATCACAACTATCAATGATGCTGCATGAACTAGAAGCTTCGTTCGTTCATCCACAACTTAAGTGACATCCATGATGCGGTCAGCAATGGCGCTATCGACCCTAAACACTCGTATTGAATGACCTAACACATAACAGAGGAGGGGACGGGTAGCTTACCAGCTTCGAGGTCGGGGGAGACATGGCGGAGACGAGGATGGCTGGACAGAGATGAGGAACAAAGGGAGAAGCAGCTGCCGCCGCCGGTGAGCGCTCCTGCCGCCTCTTGCCACTGGAGGGGAGTGTCACAGCAGCAGATCTCAGTCGCCGCCGCTGTTGCAGCCACAGATCTGAGTCACTGCCACCATCGGAGCCACAGATCTGAGTCACTGCCGCCATTGGTGCCAACAACAGAGGAGAGTTTGTCCTACAGCTAGAGGTGAGCGAGTAAATGGGGTGGTGCCAACAACAGAGGAGGGTTTGTCCCTGCAAGGTCAACTTGCACCCCAGGTGCTTGCTTGGGACCGAGCAGACGCCGCTAAATATTCCCAAAGGGAAATAGGTTGTTAACTGCATTGCAGATGTGTTAGTGATATGCATGCATGACGCGTCAGGTTAATTTGATTTCCGAAGCAGTGATGTCTGTTGGAAACTTTCGATCTCATGTCGTGCGGCGTCTGTCTGGCCGGTCAGGTACATGATTGTTGCTTCTGTGTTACCTCCTATATGTATTTGAGATCAAAATCTACTCTGGTTGATCACCCCCTCCATTATTTCTTTGCGAGACTTTAGTTATGGCTAATGTTATCTCACGAACATCAACTGAAAGGGGATGGCAAACAAATATTCTTTTATGGCAAGTTTAGTTGGTAAGAGAAGGCAAATCTCGGGTGTGGTGCAAGATGCTCCAATGCCTGATGTTTGTGCAAAATTTTGGGGTGTTGGACATTTGAGGAGCTTGTGGCAGAAAAGACCAATTCTGGATGTCTTGAGAAACTTTTGAAAGTAACTGATTTTGTCTTTTTTGTCACGCACATAAGCATCTTGCACCACATGTTTTTCGGATTTCTTCAATTTTCACTATTTAAAACAAATTTTACTGTTCGCACCCAGGCTCATCTGAGCTGGGTGTAGAATATCCACATCCATACTTAATCCCCCTCCCCCTAATTTCATTGTGTGGGCTCCTTTTTTCAATAAAATAAGCTCACTTGTACTATAGGTAATAATATTCACGTAGGTGTAGTGTTACTCTCAGAGCTTTCGTGAGATATTTCTCACCGGATTGTGATGGCGGTGTGCTTCTGTGAAATTTGAATTTCAAATCCGAATATATTTTGAATCGTTCATCCAAGTTATTTATGGTTTTCACTGTTGTGTTCATTACATTCATTTTTAATTAGATGCCATGTTGATAGGTTTTATAGTGCCATACATAGTTTACTTATAGTCTTCTCTCTCGAAACAGGCTGTCACCCCGCTTTATATATAAAGCAACATCCAAAAACTACACGGAAAACGATACAAGGTGATGAGATGACCCTCTTACAAAGCCATCCCAAGGTAATCGGAGCACAACAGCGCAAGCACCTACGCTACCAAAAGATAAAATAGGCCAATTGGAAAACAATGTCACACTACTCCCTAATACACCTAAGTTCCATGACAACGCCCTCTGGAGGGATAACGGCGCAGAGCATTTTGCTGTCGAGTCCACGACGGACAAAAGTCTTCACCTGAAACCCAGACATTGATAGGAGCACAACAATGACATCTTCAAGAAGATAGCGGAGCCCGCGGGCGCCACTGTCTTTGGCGCCAAAGCGCGAGGCTTTCATCCAGTAGCTCTCGTCGGTCACCACGATGTCTTCAGGAGAAGCGCAATGATTTCGGATCCCAGATTCGGATTGCGCGCCGCCCCAGTCAGAAACAAAGAGCGCGCCCGAGCCACCCACCTCCAAGCCTCTTGCCACCAACATGACCAAGAGGAATAGACACCACGGCCGCCATGGTGCCCGCCGGAGAGCCAACCATGCAGACCGCCTTCCAGGGCGGCCGCCTCGACATCCAAACCATGAGACATCGCCACCCGTTGAGGAAGTCCTGGACTAAGGGGTCCTCGGGTGTCCGATCTATTGGATATGGGCCCGACCGATGGGTCGTAAGGATACAAGGACCAAAGACTCCACCCGTGTCCGGATAGGACTCTCCTTGGCGTGGAAGGCAAGCTTGGCGACCAACTATGAAGATTCCTTTCTTTGTGACCAACCTCGTGTAACCCTAGATCCCTCATGTGTCTATATAAACCGGAGGGCTAGGTCCGTAGATAGGCCGAATCTTCATAATCATAGCTAGACTAGACTTTTAGGGTTTAGTCATTACGATCTCGTGGTAGATCAACTCTTGTAATACTCATATTCATCAAGATCAATCAAGCAGGACGTAGGGTATTACCTCCATAGAGAGGGCCCGAACCTGGGTAAAACATTGTGCCCCCCATCTCCGGTTACCATCGATCCTAGACGCATAGTTCGGGACCCCCTACCCGAGATCCGCCGGTTTTGACACCGACATTGGTGCTTTCATTAAGAGTTCCACTGTGCCGTCCTCAAAAGGTTTGATGGCTCCTTCAATCATATACAACGATGTTGTCCAAGGGGAGGTCTTCCTCCTCGGACAGATCTTCGTGTTCGGCGGCTTCGCACTGCGGGCCAACTCGCTTGGCCATCTGGAGCAGATCGACAACTACGCCCCTGGCCGCCAGGTCAGATTCGGGAGTTTGAACTACGTCACGGATATCCGCGGAGACTTGATCTACGACGGATTCGATACCACGGCAATCGCTCCCCGTCACCTCGATGAACATGACTTAGATCTGTCATCGGGCCATACCCAGGAAATTGCACTTGTAACCGCTCTGGCCTTAGATCTAGAGCAAGTCACGCCATCCGAGGACAGGAAGCTTAACCTTGCCATGGAGGCCACAGACTCTATGGCGTTGGAGCCGCACACAGACTCAACTTCAAGTAACATCTGTATCTCTGGAGCTACGGACTCGTTTCCGATTATAAGTTCCAAACTATGCATGTCCGGGCATGTCGAGCATGATCGGTTATCGATCGCCGAATTCAGCGCCACGGTCATCTTCCGGCACTCACCCTTGGGCGACGTGCTGAATTCATTAAAAAATATATCCTTAGCGGGGGATTCACATCCAAACTATATCCGGTTCGAAATAGAAGCTAATGACAGGGAATTTCGCTCCCCACCCGCCACCCACTTTATAGCCACTATCGAAGACTTAACTGACATGCTCGATTATGGTTCCGATGACATCGACGGTATGGACGACGATGCCTGGGAAGAAGAGGCCCAGGACCCGCCATTCACCGGACATTGGACGGCCACTTCCTCGTAAGATGTATACATGGTGGATGCACCAAAGGAGAACAACGGCGATGACAAAGAAGATCCAGTTGAGGATAAACCTCCTGAGATACAATCGAAACACCGACGTCAGTGGCGCCGCTCTAAGTCATGCCGCAATAAAGATAGCAACACCAGCACAGGAGAAGATAACACTCCGGAAGGTGCCGAAGACAACGAACACCCCGTCGACGCAGCTACCGAATAGGATGAACGGGAAGATGGACAGGTTTGCCCTGGTAAACAGGCCACACACGAGGACTCGGAGGACAGTAACTATCTTCCGCTCTCCAAGGATGAGGCGAGCCTCGACACCGAGGATTTCATCGTGCCTGAGGAACCTCTTGAGCAGGAGCGCTTCAAGCGCCAGCTAATAGCCACTGCAAGGAGCCTGAAAAAGAAGCAGCAGCAGCTTCAAGCTGACCAAGATTTGCTCAACGATAAATGGACCAACGTCCTAGCAGCCGAAGAATACGGCCTCAAGCGCCCGGCCAAAAGCTACCCGAAGTGCAAATTACTACCTCAATTCGACGACGAGGCGCCAGAACACATACCACCACCGCGCAATGCGGCTGACCGACCACCACGTGGCCGGGACAAAGCGACAACTCAAGCCGAACACCAGCCCGCCCCGCCTCATCGCAAAGGCAGAGGTAAATCAGCTCATGGTCATACATATGACCTTTGACATGACCTGAACAATAAAGCAGGACACACCAGATCGATCTACGGATCGCGAGGACGTGCCCTGACATGCGATGACGGCCACCTGTTCGGACATGAAAAACATAGTCATGCGCGGGCTGAAAGCTACAGACGGACCCCATCAGAGCTGCATCGTGATACAACCCGATATAGAGGCGCTGCACACCCTCATTGCTTCACCGACAAAGTCATGGAACATGAATTCCCAGAAGGGTTCAAACCCGTGAATATAGAATCATATGATGGCACCACAGACCCCGCGGTATGGATCGAAGACTTCATTCTCCACATTCATATGGCCCGCGGCGATGACCTTCATGCCATTAAATACCTCCCGCTAAAACTCAAAGGACCAGCACGGCACTGGTTGAACAGCCTGCCCGAAAACTCCATCGACAGCTGGGAGGACTTGGAAGAAGCCTTCCTTGATAACTTCCAAGGTACATACGTTCGACCTCCAGACGCCATGACTTAAGCCATATAGTTCAACAGCCCGGAGAGTCTGCCAGGAAATTCTGGACCAGGTTCCTAACTAAAAAGAACCAGATAGTCGACTGTCTGGATGCCGAAGCCCTAGCGGCCTTTAAACACAGCATCCACGACGAATGGCTCGCCCGCCACCTTGGCCAAGAGAAGCCAAAGTCCATGGCGGCCCTCACGGCACTCATGACCCGCTTTTGCGCGGGCGAGGATAGTTGGTTGGCCCGTAGCAAAAACAATGCAAGCGACGCTGGCACCCCTGAAGCTAAAAATAGCAACGACAAGTATCGACGCAATAGGTACAAACGTCGAAATAACAATGACAACACCGAGGATACAACATCAGTGGCTCTAAGCCTAGTCAGCGGAAGAAGCCCTTCAAAAAGAACAATCAGGGACCATCCAGCCTGGACCGCATACTCGATCGTCCGTGCCAGATTTATGGCACCCCAGACAAACCACCCAATCATACCATCAGAGATTGTTGGGTTTTTAAACATGCCGACAAGTTAAATGCCGAAAACAAGGATAAGGGATCACAAAGCGAAGACGACGATGAGGAGCCCCGGCCGCCGAACACAGGGGGACAGAAGAAGTTTCCCCCTCAGGTCAAAACGGTGAACATGATATACGCTACCCACATCCCCAAGAGGGAGCGCAAGCGCGCCCTCAGGGACGTCTACGCGATAGAGCCAGTCGCCCCAAAATTTAACCCATGGTCGTCATGCCCGATCACTTTTGATCGTCGGGATCATCCGACTAGTACCCGTCACGGCAGTTCAGCCGCACTGGTCCTGGACCCAATAATTGATGGGTTCCACCTGACGCGAGTCCTGATGGACGGCGGCAGCAGCCTCAACTTGCTCTATCAGGATACAGTGCACAAAATGGGCATTCATCCATCACGGATCAAACCCACAAAGACTATTGTCGGTGTCAAAATCGGTGGATCTCGGGTAGGGGGTCCCGAACTGTGCGTCTAAGGCGGATGGTAACAGGAGGCAGGGGACACGATGTTTTACCTAGGTTCGGGCCCTCTTGATGGAGGTAAAACCCTACGTCCTGCTTGATTAATATTGAAGATATGGGTAGTACAAGAGTAGATCTACCACGAGATCAGAGAGGCTAAACCCTAGAAGCTAGCCTATGGTATGATTGTATGTTATTGTGATGTCCTATGGACTAAAACCCTCCGGTTTATATAGACACCGGAGAGGGTTAGGGTTACACAAGGTCGGTTACAAAGGAGGAGATATACATATCCGTATTGCCTAGCTTGCCTTCCACGCCAAGTAGAGTCCCATCCGGACACGAGATGAAGTCTTCAATCTTGTATCTTCATAGTCTAACAGTCCGGCTGTCCGGAGACCCCCTAATCCAGGACTCCCTCAGTAGCCCCTGAACCAGGCTTCAATGACGATGAGTCTGGCGTGCAGTGTTGTCTTCGGCATTGCAAGGCGGGTTCCTCCTCCGAACACATCACAGAAGAATTTGAATACAAGGATAGTGTCTGACCCTGCAAAATAAGTTCCACATACCACCGTAGAGAGAATAATATTTCCACAAATCTTAATCTGCTGACATGTTTTGGCAACATGACATCATGCCATGGCTCGGTGATTATTTGAACCGTTTTTCTTTAACCAGCTCCACACATAACGCGAGGCGGTTTCTTGACACGTCTTGTCAAAGCAGAGATCTTGTTCCCCTAATTACGGGATGCTCATCAATACGGTCGTGGGTAACCCAACCGTGTCTAGCACTCCTACATTATAGGCAAGTCCCAAACGGCTACGGAGAGGACGCTTGATATTCACCCTCTTTATAAAGGGACAAGGCTTTTACTTTTTTCCCTCCTATGCTCAATCGAATCCTTCCCCCGCCTCGAGTTCTAACACCCAAAGCCCAGGTCAGGTGCTTCGGACCTTCAATCATGTCCGGATCTAGCCTTCAAGGCAGGTGGATGCCCTCCTCCGTTACGAAAGAGGATATTAAGAAGTTGAGGGAGGCCAGATACCTGACCGCCGAAATTTCGCATAGGCTGCCCACCCGAGGGCAGGTCATCCCTACTCCTGAACCCGACGAGAGTGTCGTGTTCGTCCCCCACTTCCTCCGAGGTCTAGGCCTCACTCTGGATCCCTTCGTTAGGGGTTTGATGTTCTATTACGGGCTAGATTTCCGTGATCTAGTCCCAGACTCCTTTCTCCACATCTCGGCATTTATTGTCGTATGTGAGGCCTTCCTCCGCATTACCCCTCACTTCGGCCTGTGGCTCAAGACCTTTGACGTGAAGCCGAAGATGGTCGAGGGGCAGCATGTAGCGTGCCGAGGCGCATTAATAAGCAAGATCGCTGGAGCTCCATGGCCAAAGGGTTACATTCCAGAGGTGTCCGGATTATGGCAACGGGAGTGGTTTTACATCACAGCCCCCAGAAGTGCCAAGTGGGCGGCTGCCCCTGCTTTCCGCTCAGGCCCTCCACCACAACTGATGTCATGGATTAGCAAAGGGCTGAGCTGGGGTCCAGCCAAGGACGTGCCTGTATTGCAGAGCCGCATTCAAGATCTCTTTGAAGGAGATTTCAGTCTGGTTATGGTGGTGCAAGTTATGCTGGTTCGATGAATCCAACCATGCAAACGTCGGCCCCTCCGCATGTGGGAGTTCAACCCAGAAGGACCATGCACTATTCAGAGTTTCCTCGGCCTGACGCATGAGGAGATGTATAAACCATTCTTTGGACCCCAAATAGAGTGTCCGGACACTACCGAGGACGTGGGCCTGAGCAGCAACCGTACCGCCGACCAAGTAAGTAATCCTCTAGCCGAACACACCGTCTTTCATTTATCATGACGTCATTCTGAGAAATTGCTGTTTGACCAGGACTGGCTAACAAAGGCGAAGATGAGTCGGTGTTCGTCCCCCCTTCCTGAGGGTTTGGAAAATCCGGTACTGGAAAAGATGCTCGAGCAGCACCTTGCCCGGAGCCCTCAAAGGAAGATAAAGGGGGGGAATAAAGAGGGCGAAAGCGGGCCTCCACCACTACCTATTCCGACCGAGCGAACGGGCGCCTCCGTGAGGGAGGATAACCAAGGGGAGGAATCTGGCATTCTCCCACCCCGGGGAAGGAAGAGGACTACCTCTGAAGATCCGGAAACCAAGGTTTCCAAACGAGAGAAGAAATCTCCACCAAAGGGTCCTGCCTTGGAGGGTGCTCTTGCCGCACAAAGTCCGCGCAGGGATCTGCCCTCTAATGAGCTGTAAGTAATCAAAAAGTACTTTAATAGTGAAGATATACTACCTTACCTCTGAGGAAAATAACCAAAGCATTTATGTTGCAGTTCGGATCTTAGCCCTTCTCAGCAGAGCTCGTCTTCGGGGGATCTTCTTCCCGAGATGATGGAGAGCGAAACGCCTCCCTCGGACTCCCCCGCTCAAGAAGTGGGGGACCTTGAAGTGTCGTCACGGAGGGCCTCTCCGGATCCGGTGAGGCCAGAAGATAATCCTATAGTCACCCGAAGTCCCCAGCGTCCGGCTTTTAAAGAGAGCAAACAAAAGGGTCCGACACCATATGGTATGCGGTCGGACGTACTGAGGGAGCTGTTGGAGGGAGCGGCCATCTCAGAAGAACACCATACGTTAATGGGTACGGTGATGGAAAGAATTTCATCCGCCGAAAGTGGATTGCATAAAGCCTTTATGGGTCTACTGATGGGCTTTGAGGTACATGAAATGATATACTTTTTGATAGTATCGCACATTTTTAGGTGTGCCCTGTGTAGATAGTAGCCCCTGAGACTCTGGTTGTCGTCGAGAACGGTGGCGAACAGAGGATCATAGTCCTAGGTAATAACCAAACCGCCTTTATGTGCAGGTGGTGGAAGCTCCGGTGGCTAGCCGGACTAATGAGTTTGCCGAACTAAAGCGGCAACTGGATGCGGCAGATGCCGACATCGAGCTAGTTAACAAGCGGCTTGACGAGGCACAGGGGAAGTAATGTTTTCTGGTGAATGTCACATAGTAAGAGCAGCATGATGCCAGTATCTTTAATATGTTGTGACTGCAGATGGAGCTGCCACCGTGGAGACCCTTCGGGCGGAACTTGCCCGAGCCAAAGAACAAGCAAGGAGTAGTAATGCGGCTGCTTTGAAGGCGGCCGAAGAGTTGAGAGCCGAGAAGGCCGCGCATTGCGAGAGCAAAGATAAAATGGCCAAGATGGCTGTAAAGTTAAAAGACACTGCCGACCGTTGCCAGTTCCTGGAAGAAGAAAACCGGGCAAGGGCGACGGACCTCGAAAAGGCCACAATGGTGACCAAGGACACCCACTCTGCCATGAGAGCGAAGAAGCAGGAACTGCGAGAAGCCGGGGATATTGCGGTTGGTAAGCCCTTTATGTTGCGGAGGAAGTTCGGAGATCCGCGGTATGCCGCTCTGGATCGGCTGTGGAGTTCGGCAGACGCATATATGGACTTGGCGGCGAGCGCTGTCGATGCGGCCAAATACTTCCGAAATCAAACAGATCGTGAAGTGGACAAGCTGTTCTGGTCGCAATTTAACGTTCCAGAGTGTCCGCTTCCATTGACTGATCAGCTAGGCGAATGGGCCAAACTCAATAGGTTGTCCGGACTCGCCATGAGGTCTGTCGTGGATCAGCTGTGGCCGGAAAAACCGAAGCCGAACAACTATTTCAGCTTAGTGCAGCAGTTCCTTGGTGCAGTGCCGCGCATCAATGCGATGAAAAGGTCGGCGTGTATAGAAGGCCCGCGGATGGCCCTTGCATGTGTCAAAGCATACTGGGCGGAGATGGATGCTACCACTGTTGCGGCGCAGGGTTCGGCCATAGGCCGAGTGGCTGCCGAGCACTATTTTGAAGAAGTTCTTGAAGGTGCTCGTTTGATAGAGGCCCAATGCTCGAAGAATATTATGTTTGAGTGACATGTATTCCCATTGTAAAAACAATGTTTATGAAATTTATTAAGGCTGTATTTATACTTTTGCCTGAAAGTAATATGATGCCTCCTGTGCGGCCGTTTATGTATATATGTATATAACCTGAAAGATTGCAGTCGCCGGCTTCAACCCCCACGCATATAATGCATAGGTGTTCGCAGAAGACGCGTGTTCACACTTAATCCAACGTCTTGGTCCTATTAAGGAGGTGATAGCGCAGCGAACGAGGCAACCGGACTATAATGCTTTAACACTTTCACTTAGCCATAGGAGTTTGACAGTGGGGCTACTATATAGCCCCTTGTGGCTCCGCACTCTCCCGAATTCGGGGTGCATACATGCCTGGCCGGGAAACGGACCTTCGTTAAGGTGGAGGAATTCTAACATTCCGATAGGTCATCGAGTGGTTGACCAGTCTCACGCTATATCATGATAGTCAGTTTTCGGCTTTCTCTACTGAGGTGCTCGTCCGGATGACCCGGGGCACAATCGCAGTAGTTCTCCTGGTGCCGCCCTAGCCGATAGAGCGGAACGTAAAGCAGCAAAACACAGGAGCCGGGCAAACCCAACATTTGACCAAAGACATGATTCGGAGCTGATGCATATAAGGCCAAACACGCGACGCCGAACACTCCCTAAGGTATTCGGTCTTTATGGTATAAACCGGGCCTAAATAGTGCCCTTTGTAAGAAGCCCCTGGTGTCCAGGTACGTGCATTATTCTGACGTGGCCACATGCCAAGACGTCAGCATCCTTCTCAATTATACTGAGAATCCGAGGGATGTGTATCAACAAGAGACAGTAAAAAAGGTTTATGCAGGGTCTTAATCTAAAAAGAATCCTTGGAACGGGTCCCTGCTGCACGTCTACGCCTGTGTCTCTGTTGTGCTGTATCCTAGACGGGTGTAGCACGATGGTCATCTGTAAAAGAGAGAAACTTAGGTGAAAAGTTGTCGTGCAAAAAGGTAGGTTTAAAGAAACCATGTACAATTCAAGATGAGTAAAAATTGCCACTTGTCTACGCGCGTTGAGCCCCTTGTATTTGTAATAGGGGTGTGGCCATCAAACCTGTATAAATTACATATAGCTGCGCCAGACTCGTCTAACCGTGTTCGTGGTCTTGACGACCTATCAAATGCTTTAGTTGGTGAGGCCGTTTTTAGTGTGCGGCTGCCAAGGCAGTCGCACTCTCTTCGGTGCACAAGGATCGCTCAATATTTCCATTCACTGTAATGATGCCACGTGGACCGGGCATCTTAAGCGTGAGGGAAGCGTAATGCGGTATTGCATTAAAGCGAGCGAAAGCTTCACGTCCAAGTAGTGCTTGATAGCCACTTTGGAACGAAGCAATGTGGAATGTTAAATTTTCACTACGGAAGTTATCGGGGAAGCCGAATATAACCTCTAGTAGCAGGGAGCCCGTGCAATGAGCCCCCGGGCCTGGCGTTACTCCTCTAAAGGTAGTATTGCTGTGGCAAATTTTTGTTGGGTCTATCCCCATTTTGCGGATTGTGTCCTGATATATCAGGTTTAGACTGCTGCCACCGTCCATCAGGACTCGTGTGAAATGGTATCAGTCAATTATTGGGTCTAATACCAAGGCAGCCTATCCTGCACGCCGGATACTTGCTGAGTAATCCCGATGGTCGAAAGTGATCGATTGAGACGACCAGTGGTAGGACTCCGCGGTGATAGGCCCTTGGGCATATTTCTCTGGGAGTGCCGCTTTGTTTCTCCCCTTGATCACGTGTAACACGTTCACTGTTTTGACTTCTGGTGGAAATTTCTTTTGTTCCCCAGTGTCTTGCTTGAGAGGCTCATCCTCGTCTTCGCTTGGTGTATCCTCCCCCTTGTGTACGACGTTGAGCTTGCCGGACTGCTTGAAGACCCAACATTCTCTGTGGGCATGATTTGCAGGTTTATCGGGGGTGCTATGGATCTGACATATTTGGTCCAGTATTTTGTTTAAGCTGGACAGTTCATCTCTGGCGCCTTTAGAGGGCGGCTTTTGCTGACCTGGCTGAGAACTTCTGAATCCGGCGTTTACCGCCGTTCTCTTCGGGCTGTCTTCTTTATTCCGGCGCTTATTATTTTTGCTGCGCCGTGATTTCCCGTTTCCATCTCTAACTTCGGATGTACTGGGGTCGCTGGTGCTGCATCTGGCTAGACAGCTATCCTCACCCGCGCAAAAGCGGGTCATGAGGCTTGTTAATGCTGCCATTGTTCTCGGCTTTTCTTGGCCGAGGTGTCTGGCAAGCCATTCGTCGCGGATGCTATGCTTAAAAGCTGCCAAGGCTTCGGCGTCCGGACAATCGAGTATTTGGTTCTTTTTAGTAAGAAACATGTTCCAAAGCTTTTGGGCTGACTCTCCGGGCTGTTGAGTTATATGACTCAAATTGTCCGCGTCCGGAGGTCGGACATAAGTCCCTTGAAAATTTGCCCGAAAAGCGTCTTCGAGCTCTTCCCAGCTTCCAATGGAGCTTTCGGGGAGGCTTTTAAGCCAGTGCCGAGCTGGCCCTTTGAGTTTGAGGGGTAAATACTTAATGGCGTGGAGATCATCTCCTCGATCCATATGGATATGGAGGATATAGTCCTCAATCCAGACCCCAGGGTCTGTTGTTCCGTCGTATGCCTCTATGTTTACGGGTTTGAATCCCTCTGGAAATTCATGGTCCGACACCTCATCGGTGAAACATAGG
Organism: Triticum dicoccoides; assembly: GCF_002162155.2. Lineage (NCBI taxonomy): Eukaryota > Viridiplantae > Streptophyta > Magnoliopsida > Poales > Poaceae > Triticum > Triticum dicoccoides. The sequence continues at coordinate 41,445,105 of NC_041386.1, read as the reverse complement.
GGGTGTGCGGCACCCTTGTATCTGGGTGTACCGCGTTGTTCGGATGTTTGTTGTGTTGCATTGTATGCTGGAGCGCGCTTGCGTGGTCCATAGATGGATCTGGTTGCGACGTCCTTTTGATGCGAGCCCTCGCGTGGATCGTGTATTGGCTTATGTGTGGCGTTGTTTTCCGCTCTATGTTGGCCATGAGGTCGTCTATCCGGCCAGATGGCCATTTTAATTTTTGGTTGCGGGGGATGTAAGGCCTCCTCATCGAATTCAGGTAGCAACTTCCGCTTCGGGTAGCTCTTGGTGTGGCGATTACCGTCGTACTTCGCTGCTGAGTTGAGTACTTTACTCCATCTGATTCAGAGAGTGTCTTGCTCAGCCTTGAGCCTTTGCTTCTGCTTTTTTAGACTCCTCACAGTGGCAACAAGCCTTTGACAGGCATTATGTTGCTCCGGGTGTCTGTCTGGTCTGATGTCGTCCGGACTATTATCTTTGACAGAGTCGGGTTGTTCGGTTTGATTCTCCGTGTTGCCGTGGTCCGGCGATGGTTCACCCTGCTCTAACGCTGGGTCTATATGATCGTTGTTTCTGCCGAGGCGTGATTTGGAGTGGCGCTTACGCTGTCGGATTTCGGGTTCCGGCAGACCCTTGAGGTTTGAACATTGGGGTGCGCACGGAGATTTCGCCTTCTACCTACCTGCACCCCTCCGCCTCGCTAAGATCTAAGCTATGGAAAGAACAGCACAAGATACATAGGGTTTATACTGGTTCAGGCCACCGTTTGTGGTGTAATACCCTACTCCAGTGCATGGTGTGGTGGATTGCCTCTTGGGCTGATGATGATGAGCAATACAAGGAGGAACAGCCTCGCGAGGGTCTGTTCTTGGCTGGGGGGATGAACTGCTAGGAGGAGTTCAGTCGCCCTTCTCTCTCTGTGTGTGTGTGTGATGCTACTCGATCCGATCCTAGCTAGTTTCTCTCTTGGCTTCTAGATTCTCCCTTCTTGATTGCCCCTCTACCCTGGGGGTGGCTAGTCCTATTTATAGGCAAAGGCCCTGGGCCTCTTCCCAAATATTGAGTGGGAAGGGCGCCAACAATTGGCCATTTTGAAGGGGAACATCTAGTACACTTATCCTGACTAAAGTTGGTCCTCGCCTGCCAAAGGCTCTGGTGGTGACGCTGGCTTGGGCTCCACAATGACTTCCTCCCTGCCGTTGGACTGGTCTTGGTCTCGTTGCACCGAAACAGGTGCCTTTGCTTGATGCTCTCGCCTGCGCTTGCTCCCTTTGCACCAAAGAGGAAAGGAGGACACTGCACGGCTAGCGCCCGCCTGGCGCCTTTGGTTGTCATGGCTTGCGTCACGGGCACCTCGTGAGGTACCCCGCCTTGATCTCTCCGCCTCCTCACGAGCCAGCCTGATGAGGCCGTGCCTGAGGAAGCTCCGTGTCGTCCGCCCCGCGAGGGTCTTGGGTCTATGTTGATGAAGATGGGCCGCGCTGGGCCCCCTTTTGAGCCACGTCGCAGGCCGTAGGCAGGCAAGTCTGGGGACCCCCGTTCCTAGAACGCCGACAGTAGCCCCCGGGCCCAAGGCGCGCTCGGACTTGGCCGCGCAGGGAGGCGAAAGGGCAAGAGCGAAGCGCCGCGGGCCCTAACAGCCTGTGGCCTTGGGCGCCGCGTGGCGGTTGATTGGACGTGGGCGCCTCCACTTTCCCACGGCGCCTCGGCAACTGCACGGATTGGACAAGTCCCTGCATGCAAAGCGGGTCATGATTACCTGCGATCGTGGAGGTTGGTGGTTGGCCATCGCCGGCCATAAGTACGGAACGGTGCGCGCCCTTCCAGTCCATCCCTTCTTGCTTCTCCTTCTTCCCGGTCCTTGCTCCGTCTTGCTGAGATGGCTCCGATTCGCCGGTTCTCAACGGCAGAGAAGGGAAAGGCTCCCCGAGAGGAACCAGACCCGCTCCCGCCGAAGAAACGGCTCGCCCTCCATGGCCAGGACGAGGGGGCCCATCAGGTGGTGTCAAGGCCCTGGTGCGAGCGGCCACCACCGGGGTTCCCGCTTCCCTTGTACGCCCACATCAAGGGCTCTGAAGGAGTCGATGCCGATCGCCACGGGCGGCGCCGCCGTCTGCGCCGATGGGTCACAAAGGTGTGGGTCGTCCCCCCTGGGGTCCACACCGAGGGCTCCTCCCGAGAGTTCGTGCTCCACGCCGCCATGCCTCCTCAGTCTTGGATTCTCCTTCCTCCCTTCTTTGCCTCCATCATCCCGCAGGGAAAACTCCTGGAGCTTTGGCTGCAGCACGCCGGCTGCAACACCCTCACGACCGAGGCAGAGGTCGCGGTCGTTGCCCCGGGTGAGGTCTTCATGACTCGAGGCTGGAGCGAAATCGCCCGGGTTTGCAGGACAAGAGGCGCCTTCGCGATCCACTTGGAGTACGACGGTGCTTCGGTGATGTTCTTCAAGGTCTTCGATACGAACGGGCGCCGGCTGGAGTGCTGCCCCGGGAGAGGTGGTCGGGACCCTGCTACGGCGAGGACTGGGCCCGCCGACCGCTCCCTTGGCGGCTGCTCAGGCGGCGGAGGCGTCGGAGGGTCCAGCGACTCCGGCGAGCTCTTCGCGACTCCGGAGACAAGCGACGATAGCTACGAGCCCCCGAGCCGGCGCCGCTCCTGGAGCAGGGTGGGCTCGTCAGGCCGTCACCGACTCTGATCTGGATGGGGTTGGTGCCGGTGCTTGACGGCCCGCTGTTGACGATGGCGTCTTTCATAGGGGCGCGTGTAGTTAGCGTCCTTTTAGGATCTGTTCCCTGCAAGGAATCAAAGACGCGTCCCGTGGGGGCTTGTAAGGTGCCTGTGATCCTGTTTGTTAATATAACCCTTGTCGTAGAATTGTGCGAGTTGCTCATTCCGTCTTAGCTCAGTTCTCCCTTTCGAACCTCACGAGGGCTTGGTGCTCTGCACCGATAGGTCCCAGTCCCAAGGCGGCTTCAGCCGTCGCTGGTATGCCAGGTCGCGATGCCGTGGTCAAGGCCAGGAGGTGAGCGACCCGGGGTCCGGTAAGAGCCCCTGAGTCGCGATGCTCAGGAGGTCCCCTTTGGCGCTCAAGCAGCCGTCGTTCGGTGAGAAAGGACAGCGGCGTCGCTAACATGGGATTGCATTAGGTGCGGGGATGGTGCCACGGTAGCTGGTGCTTCCGGGTGGTGACTTATCTCGAGAATTAGGGACCGCTCTCTGGTGTGTTGCCGGGTCCGTGCATTGGCAGGCGTGAGGTTGCTCGGCGAGGTCCTCGCGTGTCCCTCCCCTCTCGCCTTTACTCCCCTTTCTGCTCTACGTCCTCGGGTCCCGGCCCTCGAGCGAGTCTCAGCCTTCGCTGGTATGCCAGGTCGCGATACCGTGGACAAGGCTAGAGGGTGAGGGCTGGAGAGCTAGTAGGAGCCCTGAGTCGTGATGCTCAGGCACCCCCCCCTTTAACGTGCAAGCGGTTCACGCGGATGAGAGTGAAGGAGACACCGCAAGGGCATCGCCTGACACAGCTCCTTTAGGAGATCCTGTAGACCCATCATAGAAAGAACTAGGGGTTGCCATGACAATTGACAGTCAGCCGTTGGTTGCTTCTAAGGGGCGATGAGGCACTGAAGGCTTGACGAGGTGGCGCCATGCGGGGCTGCCGCGGCCAGAGCTCAGCCATTCAGGTTTGTCGGCGTTGCAGGGACGGACCCATGCGCAAGCGTCGTGCCGTTTGGGAGCAGCTCCGTCAGTTGGCGTCAGTTGAGCGGGCAACTAGGTCAAACACATTAGCCGCGAAGGAGTGGATTCATTCAAATAGATGCTGGGAAGGCGGACATCACGGGGTCAGGCCCGAGCGACTTGGGGATGATGCAGCCCGTGAGGCGCCCCCAACAAGGTAAGCTAACAACATGAAATAAAAGGGATACATGCCACAGGGACGGACCCACGCGGCCTGGGAATAATGCAGCCCTGGGGGGCGCTCCCAACTGGAAATGAAACTTGAAAGATGTCACCTGATGATGTTGAGGACGAGGGAGTGTTGGCGTAGCAGACTCGGTGGGCTGCGGAAGCCGATCCTCACGAGCCCCCAGGCCCAGGGGCCTCGGGAGGCTCCGGAGGCGCTGGTGGCTCCTCGCGGACCATCTCCATCTCCGCTAGGGCTGCGGAACGCCCGGCCTCTTGAGCCTCCATGATGCCCCTCACGAGGCGCTGGTACATGGCAGCCGCGTTCGGCAAGCCGTAAGGCATGCGAACGTAGCTGTGGGGTGGACCGTCGCAGCGCCCCACTCGCGAGGGCCAGAGGCGCTCCAGAGAGGCAACTCGATTGAGCCCTGGTATGTCGATGCAGACGCGGCGCCCACCATCCTCGCCTGGATGGGGAGCCACAGCTGGTAGGCGGCAGCCGCCTTTCATGACTCTTGACTCCTGTAGCTCCTGAATGGCCTTGCTGACAGACTCCTGAGGGTCTGGCTCTCCTTGCCTTACTCCTTCTTGAGGGAAACGTGCTTCGAAACACGCCTCCATGTGGTGCCCAAGTGCCTCCCTCGTGACCTTAGCCAGGTCGGTGGCCCTCCAGGGGAGAGCCCCCGAGCCCTGCCTGAGGAGGGCACCGGGCGCGCTTTCCTATGCGATGGAAGGAGGTTCCCCCTGGGCAGGCGCGGGCCCTGAGGGGCCTGCCTCCTGAGGGGCCGGGCCGGATGATGTCTTCTTCTTCTTGGGGGCGGTCTCGGGAAGCCTCCTGCTTCCGTGATCCGGGTCTTCCAGTCATGCGGCCTGAAAGGCTCGTTCTAGGGAACACACCGCGTCCTTCTCTTCACAGGGCACCGTGATGACTCCGCCACTTCCTGGCATCTTGAGGACGTTGTAGCCGTGGTGAGTTACAGCCATGAACTTGGCCAGCGCTGGGTACCCAAGGATGGCGTTGTATGGCAGGCGAATGTGAGCGACGTCGAAGTCGATGAGCTCGGTGCGGTAGTTGTCGCGTGCCCCGAAGGTGACAGGGAGGCGGACCTGCCCAATCGGGACCGTGGAGCCGTCGATGACTCCGGAGAAAGGCTTGGTTGGCTGAAGCTGGTTGTAGGGCACTTGGAGATTGTTGAATGTTTCCACGGACAGGACGTTGAGCCCTGCCCCGCCATCGATGAGGGTCCTGGCGACCACCATGTTGCTGATGATTGGGGGACAAAGCATCGGGAGGACTCCGGCTGTGGACGCACACTTGAGCTGATCTGCTGAGCTGAACGTGATGGCGCACGCCAACCACCTGAGAGGGCGCGTGGCTTCGAGCTTGGGGAGGACTGCATTCACTTCGCGGGCGAACTGCTTGAAGATGCGTTGAGAGGCTGGGGCTTGAGCCCCGCCCAGGATGCAGGCGATCGCGCGCGGCTCCTGGAAGCCCCCAGCCCCCTCGTCCTGATGGCGGTCCTCGTTTCTCCTTGGCTGCATCGGCAGCGGAGGGAGGCCTGTGTTGCCTTGCGGACGATCCTCGCGAGGCTGATCTCTCTAGTCTCCCTTGCGAGGCGGGTCTTGCCAGTGATCCTCACGAGGTCAATCGCGCCACCCTTGGCGCGGGCAGCGGTCTTCCCAGCGTCCTGCGTTCCTTCCTCCTCCTCGACCGTAGCCCCGGTCACCGTGGTTGGGGCGACGGCCGATCCTTCCTTCTCGCAAGGCTCGGAGCTCTTGACATTCGTTGGTGTTGTGGGTGTGGAGGTCGTGGTACACACAGTACCGACTGCCCTTGGAAGATTTGGGCTGATCTCTGCTCCGCTTGGTGTCTGGTTCTGCCGCGAGCACGGCAGCCCCCTTGCGCTTCACATCCTTGGTCTTGGGCTTCTTCTCTTCTGGGTCCATGGCAGGCAGCTCGAGGAGGGAGAGACGCCCTTCCTCAGCCCTGGCACACTTGGTTGCCAAGTTGGACAACTCCAAGGAAGTGCACAGGTCTTCATGCATCGCCAGCTCCTCCTTCATCTTGACATCGCGCACGCCGTCGGAGAAGGCTGAGATGATGGCCTCCTCGGTCACCTTGGGAATATTGAGGCATGCGTTGTTGAAGCGCTGGATGTACTTCTGCAGGGTCTCTCCGGGTTGTTGCTTGATGCGGCGCATGTCGCTCACGGCGGGTGGCCGGTCGCGAGTACCTTGGAAGTTGGCGATGAAGCGGGTGCGCATCTCGTCCCAGGAGGAGATCGTGCCTGGAGCCAGGTTCAGGAGCCAGGTGCGGGCCCCGTCCTTGAGCGCCATGGGAAACCAGTTCGCCATGACCTTCTCGTCTCCGTTGGCAGCTTCGATGCCCAGCTCATAGAGCTGGAGGAACTCCGCAGGGTTGGCCGTGCCGTCGTAACGAGGAGGCAGGTCTGGCTTGAACTTGCCGGGCCACGCGACACTGCGTAGCTCGGTGGTGAAGGCACGGCAGCCTGCTGTGGCCACGGGAGGCCTTGGGTGGCGGAGAGCTTGGTCTTGCATGTCCCCACGCGCTGCAGCTGGGGGCAGCGCGGGGTCTTGACGTGCGGGAGCAGGAGCATGGTCGCGACGTGCTAGAGCAGGGAGCGCCCGGGCAGCTTCTTGCGGGCGAGGGACTTCTTGGCAGCTCTGCTCTTGCCGCGCTGGCACCTGACGGAGCGGGTTCCGCCCAGGGGCCACACGCCTTGGAGCCATGACGCCTTCTTGAGGAGGAGGCGGTTGGGGCACCCCCGGAGCTTCGTCGCCCGCGCGGGGCGGGGTGCGGTGCAGTGGAACGGACGGCGCAGGAGAGCCCCATGCGGCACGGACGAGCTCGGCGACGCGGTCGAGCCATTCTTCGTAGACGTCGTCGACGGGACGGTATCGCAGGAGCTCATTTGCCGCGATGAGCGCAGCTCGAGCCTCCATGGTGCGCGGAGCGCGCGGGAAGAAGAACCAGCTGGGGTGAGCGAGGGAGTAGCGGTGCGGCCGTCTTGCCGCACGGACGGATGCTGAGACGGCACTTGCTGCTTGTTCCCCGCCGTGCCGGTGGCGGCGTTGACGGCAGGTGACGGGGAACGGCGAGGACGCCCACCGACAGGAGCCATCTGGGCGACGCGGGAAGCGAGAGCGGCCCCGCGCTCAGCGCCGGCCCGACGAGCGTCAGACATGGACGCGACGGTCCGAGGAGAACGGGGTGGTGGAAGACGAATTCCGGCGCACCCCTACCTGGCGCGCCAATTGTCAGATTTCGGGTTCTGGCAGACCCTTGAGGTTCGAACACTTGGGTGCGCATGGAGATTTCGCCTTCTACCTACCTGCACCCCTCCGCCTCGCTAAGATCTAAGCTATGGAAAGAACAGCACAAGAGACACAGGGTTTATACTGGTTCGGGCCACTGTTGTGGTGTAATACCCTACTCTAGTGCGTGGTGTGGTGGATTGCCTCTTGGGCTGATGATGATGAGCAATACAAGGAGGAATAGCCTTGCGAGGGTCTGTTCTTGGCTGGGGGGATGAACTGCTAGGAGGAGTTCAGTCGCCCTTCTCTCTCTCTCTGTGTGTGTGATGCTACTCGATCCGATCCTAGCTAGTTTCTCTCTTGGCTTCTAGATTCTCCCTTCTTGATTGCCCCTCTACCCTGGGGGGTGGCTAGTCCTATTTATAGGCAAAGGCCCTGGGCCTCTTCCCAAATATTGAGCAGGAAGGGCGCCAACAATTGGCCATTTTAAAGGGGAACATCTGGTACACTTATCCTGACTAAAGTTGGTCCTCGCCTGCCAAAGGCTCTGGTGGTGACGCTGGCTTGGGCTCCACAATGACTTCTTCCCTGCCGTTGGACTGGTCTTGGTCTCGTTGCACCAAAACGGGTGCCTTTGCTTGATGCTCTCGCCTGCGCTTGCTCCCTTTGCACCAAAGAGGAAAGGAGGACACTGCGCGGCTGGCGCCCGCCTGGCGCCTTTGGTCGTCATGGCTTGCGTCATGGGCACCTCGTGAGGTACCCCGCCTTGATCTCTCCGCCTCCTCGCGAGCTAGCCTGATGAGGCCGTGCCTGAGGAAGCTCCGTGTCGTCCGCCCCGCGAGGCTTGGCCCCTCGCGAGGGTCTTGGGTCTGTGTTGATGAAGATGGGCCGCGCTGGGCCCCCTTTTGAGCCACGCCGCAGGCCGCAGGTAGGCAAGTCTGGGGACCCCCGTTCCCAGAACACCGACATACGCCGCCGCTTTGACTGTTTCTCGAGGGGACAACCCTTCGTTGCGTCCTTCTGTTCCTCCTCGTCATCGTCTTTTGGTGTGTCCACCATGTATACGTCATGTGATGAAGTGGGCGTCCAGTGCCCTGTGGGCAGTGGTTCCTGTTTGTCTCCTGCATCGTCGTCCATACCGTCGATGTCTTCGGAGTCGAAGTCGAGCATGTCGGTTAAGTCATCGACAGTGGCTACTAAGTGGGTGGTGGGTGGGCGGCAAATTTCTTCGTCATCCGCATCCCAATCCTGCCGGACATAGTTCGGCCAGGACTCTCCTGACAAGGAGAGAGACCTTAATAAGTTCAGTATGTCACCAAAGGGAGAGTGCTGAAAAATATCTGCGGAGATAAACTCCATGATCAGCGCCTGATCGGATTCGCCAGGAACGGGCGCAGGCGGTTCGGAGTCCGTGGCCGGAGAAGGATCCGGCAGTTTGACAACACGGCTCTCGTGCAGGGTAAGGTCGATGTTCGGCTCGATCGCCGCTGCGGATAAGGCCTCCGTGGCGGGGTCCATCCACCCGTACATGGAAGGCACAACTGGCTCCGAATTAAGGGTCGGAGCGGATGCCAGTGTGATTTCTTGAACACTGTTCGATGGCAGAGCTAAATCGTACTCATCGTGAATGCGTGATGCACAAGGCAGAGGCTCGAATCCGTCGAAGATCAAGTCTCCGCGGATATCGGCTGTGTAGTTTAAGCTTCCAAACCTGACCTGGTGGCCAGGGGCGTAACTTTCGATCTGCTCCAGATGGCCAAGCGAGTTGGCCCGCAGTGCGAAGCCACCGAACACAAAGATCTGTCCGGGGAGAAAAGTTTCACCCTGGACTGCATCGCTATCGATGATAGAAGGAGCCATCAAGCCTAACAGCGACAACACAGAGGAACTCTTAGTGAAAGCACCAATGTCGGTGTCAAAACCGGCGGATCTCGGGTAGGGGGGCCCGAACTGTGTGTCCAAGGCGGATGGTAATAGGAGGCAGGGGACACGATGTTTTACCCAGGTTCGGTCCCTCTTGATGGAGGTAAAACCCTACGTCCTGCTTGATTAATATTGATGATATGGGTAGTACAAGAGTAGATCTACCACGAGATCAGAGAGGCTAAACCCTAGAAGCTAGCATATGGTATGATTGTATGTTATTGTGATGTCCTACGGACTAAAACCCTCCGGTTTATATAGACACCGGAGAGGGTTAGGGTTACACAAGGTCGGTTACAAAGGAGGAGATATACATATCCATATTTCCTAGCTTGCCTTCCACGCCAAGTAGAGTCCCATATGGACACGAGACGAAGTCTTCAATCTTGTGTCTTCATAGTCTAACAGTCCGGCCAAAGGATATAATCCGGCTGTCCGGAGACCCCCTAATCCAGGACTCCCTCAACTACCTTCAAAGGAGTCATACCAGGTGTAGAGGCCCGCTGTATGGGCTCAATTATGCTCGAGGTTGTCTTCGGATCTCCGGACAATTTCTGAAGCGAGGAGTTAATCTTCAACATAGTCCCCTTTCGCAGCGGCTATCACGCACTGCTCGGACGGACCGCATTCGCCCGATTCAACGCAGTGCCACACTATGTTTATCTCAAGCTCAAGATGCCCGGTCCACGTGGCATCATAACAGTCAATGGAAATATGGAACGCTCCCTCCGTACAGGAGAGCACACAGCTGCCTTAGCAGCAGAAGTACAGAGCGGCCTTCTCAAGTAGAACCTTAATTCGGCTGCCGAGCCCACGGACACTGTAAGAGGGTCCGAACTACGCTGCAGCAAGACAACTCGGCTCATCAGGAGCTAGACTAGCAATTCGGCCTCCGTCTCAGTCCTGGTCAAGTAGTGGCATTCGCACCACGCGTACATAACTACGCACTCAAAATTCCATGGGCATCGACGAAGGCATAGCTAGTTTGTGATCCACAGTACGGCTCAACCGACACCATATACACACATACTTTCACTTTTATTTGTTTCTTTTTCAGGTTTCAATCCCGCAGGCCCCATCGGATGGCCTGATCACCAGCCCTCTTGAAGGATAAACACACCAAGACGGCGAGAAATGCAGACGTACAAGGGATTTTCAAGGTGGTTTTGTTAACAATCACTCTACCTGTTTTTCAGGACCCACATGCATCTCTCCCTTGGTTTTTGGCATATTAAATAGCATGTTGCTTATCGCACTACTTGTATCAATGTGCCTCGACGTATTAATCAAATTACAATGAAAACAGTTCGCGGCTGGAGCTATAAAGCCCCAGCTTATCACCTTTTGTACCCTTTCTGTTTTCTTTTTTTCTCTTCTTCTTCCCTCTGGGTAACCCTATCAGGTAACACACGTACACTTTGGTACGTTTGATGCTTTCCAGGGGCTTCATAGCACCCCACACTACGGCAACAAAAGTTCAAACACTTTTTATAGTATAGTTCGGCACCCCGAATTTAGCACTATATGCATTGGCTCCGAATCATGTCTTTGGTCAATAGTTGGTGGTTTCCCGGCTCCTGTGCTTGCTACTTTACGTTCTGTTATATCGGCTAAGGTAGTAAAGGGAGAACTACTGTGATTGTGCCTTGGTTTATCCAAAGGAGAACCTCGGTAGAGAAAGCCGAAAACTGACTGTCATGATGCGGGGAGAGCTGGTCAGCTGTTTGGAGGTTGCAAATCATTGGAGATTTGTTCTGCATTACACGATGGATCGGTACTTCCTGATTAGACGCTTATAGCACTCTTGTTCGGATACTAGGGGCTGCGCCTATGTTTTTATTGTCAAACTCCTATGGTAACTGAGGGCGTTCAAGCCGCATAGTTTGATTGCCTGGTTTGTTGCGCTAAACAACTCCAAGGACCATATAATTGGATCAAGATTGTTTAGTTTCCATCCCGAACACCTCTGTATTTCCTACGTGGGGGTAGAAGCCGACGACTGGCCAACCCTCAGATTTCATACAACACGGCCGCACAGGAGCTAAAATTTAAAACATAACAAGCATTATATTACAAACCCACTTTGTTCTATCATACAAAGTAGAAGGAACTTGAATACATTCATTCAAAGATAATATCCTGCGAACATTGCGTTGTTACAATGCGAGACCCCTCTAGGACATATGCAAAATAGTGAAGGAAATATGCCCTAGAGGCAATAATAAAGTTATTATTTATTTCCTTATAATCATGATAAATGTTTATTTTTCATGCTAGAATTGTATTAACCGGAAACATAATACATGTGTGAATACATAGACAAACAAAGTGTCACTAGTATGCCTCTACTTGACTAGCTCGTTAATCAAAGATGGTTATGTTTCCTAACCATGAACAATGAGTTGTTATTTGATTAACGGGATCACATCATTAAGAGAATGATCTGATTGACATGACCCATTCCATTAGCTTAGCACCCGATCGTTTAGTATGTTGCTATTGCTTTCTTCATGACTTATACATGTTCCTATAACTATGAGATTATGCAACTCCCGTTTACTGGAGGAACACTTTGGGTACTACCAAACATCACAACGTAACTGGGTGATTATAAAGGAGTACTACAGGTGTCTCCAAAGGTACATGTTGGGTTGGCGTATTTCAAGATTAGGTTTTGTCACTCTGATTGTTGGAGAGGTATCTCTGGGCCCTCTCGGTAATACACATCACTTAAGCCTTGCAAGCATTGCAACTAAATGATTTAGTTGTGGGATGATGTACTACAGAACGAGTAAAGAGACTTGCCGGTAACGAGATTGAACTAGGTATTGGAATACCGACGATCGAATCTCGGGCAAGTAACATACCGATGACAAAGGGAACAACGTATGTTGTTATGCGGTCTGACCGATAAAGATCTTCGTAGAATATGTAGGAGCCAATATGGGCATCCAGGTCCCGCTATTAGTTATTGACCGGAGACGTGTCTCAGTCATGTCTACATTGTTCTCGAACCCGTAGGGTCCGCACGTTCAAGGTTACGATGACAGTTATATTATGAGTTTATGCATTTTGATGTACCGAAGGTTGTTCGGAGTCCCGGATGTGATCACAGACATGACGAGGAGTCTCGAAATGGTCGAGACATAAAGATTGATATATTGGAAGCCTATATTTGGACATCGGAAGTGTTCCGGGTGAAATTGGGATTTTACTGGAGTACCGGGAGGTTACCGGAACCCCCGGGAGCCATATGGGCCTTAATGGGCTTTAGTGGAAAGGAGAAAGGGGCAGCCCAAGGTGGCCGCGCGCCTCCCCCCTCCCCTAGTCCTATTAGGACTAGGAGAGGTGTCCGGCCCCCCTCTCCCTCTTTCCCCCTCGGGGAATCCTAGTCCAACTAGGATTGGGGGGGAGTCCTACTCCCGGGAGGAGTAGGACTTCTCCTGCGCCCACCTCCTGGCCGGCGGCCCCCTTCCCCTTGGCTCCTTTATATACTGAGGCAGAGGCACCCCAGAAACACACAAGCTGATCCACGTGATCTATTCCTTAGCCGTGTGCGGTGCCCCCAGCCACCATAGTCCTCGATAATACTGTAGCGGAGTTTAGGCGAAGCCCTGCTGCTGTAGTGCATCAAGATCGTCACCACGCCGTCGTGCTGACGGAACTCTTCCCCGACACTTTGCTGGATCAGAGTCCGGGGATCGTCATCGAGCTGAACGTGTGCTCGAACTCGGAGGTGCCGTAGTTTCGGTGCTTGATCGGTTGGATTGTGAAGACGTACGACTACTTCCTCTACGTCGTGTCATCGCTTCCGCAGTCGGTCTGCGTGGGTACGTAGACAACACTCTCCCCTCTCATTGCTATGCATCACCTGATCTTGCGTGTGGGTAGGAATTTTTTTGAAATTACTACGAAACCCAACAGTGGCATCCGAGCCTAGGTTATTTATGTTGATGTTATATGCACGAGTAGAACACAAGTGAGTTGCGGGCGATATAAGTCATACTACCTACCAGCATGTCATACTTTGGTTCGGCGGCATTGTTGGACGAGACGACCCGGACCAACATTACGCATACGCTTACGCGAGACCGGTTTCCCGACGTGCTTTGCACATAGGTGGCTTGCGGGCGACTGTCTCTCCAACTTTAGTTGAACCAAGTATGGCTACGCCCAGTCCTTGCGAAGGTTAAAACGGAGTCTATTTGACAAACTATCGTTGTGGTTTTGATGCGTAGGTGAGATTGGTTCTTGCTTAAGCCCGTAGCAGCCACGTAAAACTTGCAACAACAAAGTAGAAGACGTCTAACTTGTATTTGCAGGGCATGTTGTGATGTGATATGGTCAAGACATGATGTTGTATTTTATTGTATGAGATGATCATGTTTTGTAACCGAGTTATCGGCAACTGGCAGGAGCCTTATGGTTGTCGTTTTATTATATGCAATGAAATTGTGATGTAATGCTTTACTTTATTACTAAGCGGTAGTGATAGTCGTGGAAGCACAAGCTTGGCGAGACAACAACGATGCTACGATGGAGATCAAGGTGTCACGCCGGTGACGATGGTGATCACGACGGTGCTTCGGAGATGGAGATCACAAGCACGAGATGATGATGGCCATATCATATCACTTATATTGATTGCATGTGATGTTTATTCTTTTATGCATCTTATCTTGCTTTGATTGATGGTAGCATTATAAGATGATCTCTCACTAAATTATCAAGAAGTGTTCTCCCTGAGTATGCACCGTTGCGAAAGTTCTTCGTGCTGAGACACCATGTGATGATCGGGTGTGATAGGTTCTACGTTCAAATACAACGGGTGCAAAACAGTTGCACACGCGGAATACTCAGGTTATACTTGACGAGCCAAGCATATACAGATATGGCCTCGGAACACGGAGACCGAAAGGTAGAGCGTGAATCATATAGTAGAGATGATCAACATAACGATGTTCACCATTGAAAACTACTCCATCTCACGTGATGATCGGTTATGGTTTAGTTGATTTGGATCACGTAATCACTTAGAGGATTAGAGGGGTGTCTATCTAAGTGGGAGTTCTTTAATTAATTTGATTAACTGAACTTAAATTTATCATGAAACTTAGTACCTGATTAGCATCTTGCTTGTTTATGTTTGATTGTAGATAGATGGCTCGTGCTGTTGTTCCGTTGAATTTTAATGCGTTCCTTGAGAAAGCAAAGTTGAAAGATGATGGTAGCAATTACACGGACTGGGTCCGTAACTTGAGGATTATCCTCATTGCTGCACAGAAGAATTACGTCCTGGAAGCACCGCTGGGTGCCAGGCCTGCTGCAGGAGCAACGCCAGATGTTATGAATGTCTGGCAGAGCAAAGCTTATGACTACTCGATAGTTCAGTGTGCCATGCTTTATGGCTTAGAATCGGGACTTCAACGACGTTTTGAACGTCATGGAGCATATGAGATGTTCTAGGAGTTGAAGTTAATATTTCAAGCAAATGCCCGGATTGAGAGATATGAAGTCTCCAATAAATTCTATAGCTGCAAGATGGAAGAGAACAGTTCTGTCAGTGAGCATATACTCAAAATGTCTGGGTATAATAATCACTTGATTCAATTGGGAGTTAATCTTCCAGATGATTGCGTCATTGACATAATTCTTCAATCACTGCCACCAAGCTACAAGAGCTTCGTGATGAACTATAATATGCAAGGGATGAACAAGTCTATTCCCGAGCTCTTCGCGATGCTGAAAGCTGCGGAGGTAGAAATCAAGAAGGAGCATCAAGTGTTGATGGTCAACAAGACCACTAGTTTCAAGAAAAAGGGCAAAGGGAAGAAGAAGGGGAACTTCAAAAAGAACGGCAAACAAGTTGCTACTCAAGAGAAGAAACCCAAACCTGGACCTAAGCCTGAAACTGAGTGCTTCTATTGCAAGCAGACTGGTCACTGGAAGCGGAACTGCCCCAAGTATTTGGCGGATAAGAAGGATGGCAAGGTGAACAAAGGTATATGTGATATACATGTTATTGATGTGTACCTTACTAATGCTCGCAGTAGCACCTGGGTATTTGATACTGGTTCTGTTGCTAATATTTGCAACTCGAAACAGGGACTACGGATAAAGCGAAGATTGGTTAAGGACGAGGTGACGATGCGCGTGGGAAACGGTTCCAAAGTCGATGTGATTGCAGTCGGCACGCTACCTCTACATATACCTTCGGGATTAGTATTAGACCTAAATAATTGTTATTTGGTGCCAGCGTTAAGCATGAACATTATATCTGGATCTTGTTTGATGCGAGACGGTTATTCATTTAAATCAGAGAATAATGGTTGTTCTATTTATATGAGTAATATCTTTTATGGTCATGCACCCTTGAAGAGTGGTCTATTCTTGTCGAATCTCGATAGTAGTAACACACATATTCATAATGTTGAAGCCAAAAGATGCAGAGTTGATAATGATAGTGCAACTTATTTGTGGCACTGCCGTTTAGGTCATATCGGTGTAAAGCGCATGAAGAAACTCCATTCTGATGGACTTTTGGAACCACTTGATTATGAATCACTTGGTACTTGCGAACCGTGCCTCATGGGCAAGATGACCAAAACGCCGTTCTCCGGTACTATGGAGAGAGCAACAGATTTGTTGGAAATCATACATACAGATGTATGTGGTCCGATGAATATTGAGGCTCGTGGCGGATATCGTTATTTTCTCACCTTCACAGATGATTTAAGCAGATATGGGTATATTTACTTAATGAAATATAAGTCTGAAACATTTGAAAAGTTCAACGAATTTCAGAGTGAAGTTGAAAATCATCGTAACAAGAAAATAAAGTTTCTACGATCTGATCGTGGAGGAGAATATTTGAGTTACGAGTTTGGTGTACATTTGAAAAATTGTGGAATAGTTTCGCAACTCACGCCACCCGGAACACCTCAGCGTAATGGTGTGTCTAAACGTCGTAATCGTACTTTACTGGATATGGTGCGATCTATGATGTCTCTTACTGATTTACGCTATCGTTTTGGGGATACGCTCTAGAGATGGCCGCATTCACGTTAAATAGGGCACCATCAAAATCCGTTGAGACGACGCCTTATGAACTGTGGTTTGGCAAGAAACCAAAGTTGTCATTTCTGAAAGTTTGGGGCTGCGATGCTTATGTGAAAAAGCTTCAACCTGATAAGCTCGAACCCAAATCGGAGAAATGTGTCTTCATAGGATATCCAAAGGAAACTATTGGATACACCTTCTATCACAGATCCAAAGGCAAGACTTTTGTTGCTAAATTCGGAAACTTTCTGGAGAAAGAGTTTCTCTCGAAAGAAGTGAGTGGGAGGAAAGTAGAACTTGACGAGGTAACTGTACCTGCTCCCTTATTGGAAAGTAGTACATCACAGAAAACTGTTTCTATGACACCTACACCAGTTAGTGAGGAAGCTAATGATAATGATCATGAAACTTCAGAACAAGATACTACTGAACCTCATAGATCAACCAGAGCAAGATCCGCACCAGAGTGGTACGGTAATCCCGTTCTGGAAGTCATGCTACTAGATCATGATGAACCTACAAACTATGAAGAAGCGATGGTGAGCCCAGATTCCGCAAAGTGGCTTGAAGCCATGAAATCTGAGATGGGATCCATGTATGAGAACAAAGTGTGGACTTTGGTTGACTTGCCTGATGATCGGCAAGCAATTGAGAATAAATGGATCTTCAAGAAGAAGACTGACGCTGACGGTAATATCACTGTCTACAAAGCTTGACTTGTCGCGAAAGGTTTTCGGCAAGTTCAAGGGATTGACTACGATGAGACCTTCTCACCCGTAGCGATGCTTAAGTCTGCCCGAATCATGTTAGCAATTGTCGCATTTTATGATTATGAAATTTGGCAGATGGATGTCAAAACTGCATTCCTAAATGGATTTCTGGAAGAAGAGTTGTATATGATGCAACCAGAAGGTTTTGTCGATCCAAAGGGAGCTAACAAAGTGTGCAAGCTCTAGCGATCCATTTATGGACTAGTGCAAGCCTCTCGGAGTTGGAATAAACGTTTTGATAGTGTGATCAAAGCATTTGGTTTTATACATACTTTTGGAGAAGCCTGTATTTACAAGAAAGTGAGTGGGAGCTCTGTAGCATTTCTGATATTATATGTGGATGACATATTGTTAATTGGAAATGATATAGAATTTCTGGATAGCATAAAGGGATACTTGAATAAGAGTTTTTCAATGAAAGACCTCGGTGAAGCTGCTTACATATTAGGCATTAAGATCTATAGAGATAGATCAAGACGCTTAATTGGACTTTCACAAACAACATACCTTGACAAAATTTTGAAGAAGTTCAAAATGGATCAAGCAAAGAAAGGATTCTTGCCTGTGTTACAAGGTGTGAAATTGAGTAAGACTCAATGCCCGACCACTGCAGAAGATAGAGAGAATATGAAATATGTTCCCTATGCATCAGCGATAGGATCTATCATGTATGCAATGCTGTGTACCAGACCTAATGTGTGCCTTGCTATAAGTCTAGCAGGGAGGTACCAAAGTAATCCAGGAGTGGATCACTGGACAGTGGTCAAGAACATCCTGAAATACCTGAAAAGGACTAAGGATATGCTTCTCGTATATGGAGGTGACAAAGAGCTCGTCGTAAAAGGTTACGTTGATGCAAGCTTTGACACTGATCCGGACGATTCTAAATCGCAAACCGGATACGTGTTTACATTAAACGGTGGAGCTGTCAGTTGGTGCAGTTCTAAACAAAGCGTTGTAGCGGGATCTACATGTGAAGCGGAACACATAGCTGCTTCGGAAGCAGAAAATGAAGGAGCCTGGATGAAGGAGTTCAAATCCGATCTAGGTGTCATACCTAGTGCATCGGGTCCAATGAAAATCTTTTGTGACAATACTGGTGCAATTGCCTTGGCGAAGGAATCCAGATTTCACAAGAGAACCAAGCACATCAACAGACGCTTCAATTCCATCTGGGATCTAGTCCAGGTGGGAGACATAGAGATTTGCAAGATACATACGGATCTGAATGTTGCAGACCCATTGACTAAGCCTCTTCCACGAGCAAAACATGATCAGCACCAAGGCTCCATGGGTGTTAGAATCATTACGGTGTAATCTAGATTACTAACTCTAGTGCAAGTGGGAGACTGAAGGAAATGTGCCCTAGAGGCAATAATAAAGTTATTATTTATTTCCTTATAATCATGATAAATGT
This sequence comes from Triticum dicoccoides, assembly GCF_002162155.2. Classification (NCBI taxonomy): domain Eukaryota; kingdom Viridiplantae; phylum Streptophyta; class Magnoliopsida; order Poales; family Poaceae; genus Triticum; species Triticum dicoccoides. Next base: position 41,426,760 of record NC_041386.1, on the reverse strand, counting down.
TTATTTTTCATGCTAGAATTGTATTAACCGGAAACATAATACATGTGTGAATACATAGACAAACAAAGTGTCACTAGTATGCCTCTACTTGACTAGCTCGTTAATCAAAGATGGTTATGTTTCCTAACCATGAACAATGAGTTGTTATTTGATTAACGGGATCACATCATTAAGAGAATGATCTGATTGACATGACCCATTCCATTAGCTTAGCACCCGATCGTTTAGTATGTTGCTATTGCTTTCTTCATGACTTATACATGTTCCTATAACTATGAGATTATGCAACTCCCGTTTACCGGAGGAACACTTTGGGTACTACCAAACGTCACAACGTAACTGGGTGATTGTAAAGGAGTACTACAGGTGTCTCCAAAGGTACATGTTGGGTTGGCGTATTTCGAGATTAGGTTTTGTCACTCTGATTGTTGGAGAGGTATCTCTGGGCCCTCTCGGTAATACACATCACTTAAGCCTTGCAAGCATTGCAACTAAATGAGTTAGTTGCGGGATGATGTATTACAAAACGAGTAAAGAGACTTGCCGGTAACGAGATTGAACTAGGTATTGGAATACCGACGATCGAATCTCAGGCAAGTAACATACCGATGACAAAGGGAACAACGTATGTTGTTATGCGGTCTGACCGATAAAGATCTTCGTAGAATATGTAGGAGCCAATATGGGCATCCAGGTCCCGCTATTGCTTATTGACCGGAGACGTGTCTCGGTCATGTCTACATTGTTCTCGAACCCGTAGGGTCCGCACGCTTAAGGTTACGATGACAGTTATATTATGAGTTTATGCATTTTGATGTACCGAAGGTTGTTCGGAGTCCCGGATGTGATCACGGACATGACGAGGAGTCTCGAAATGGTCGAGACATAAAGATTGATATATTGGAAGCCTATATTTGGACATCGGAAGTGTTCCGGGTGAAATTGGGATTTTACCGGAGTACCGGGAGGTTACCGGAACCCCCCGGGAGCCATATGGGCCTTAATGGGCTTTAGTGGAAAGGAGAAACAGGCAGCCCAAGGTGGCCGCGCGCCTCCCCCCTCCCCTAGTCCTATTAGGACTAGGAAAGGTGGCCGGCCCCCCTCTCCCTCTTTCCCCCTCGGGGAATCCTAGTCCAACTAGGATTGGGGGGGAGTCCTACTCCCGGGAGTAGGACTCCTCCTGCGCCCACCTCCTGGCCGGCGGCCCCCTTCCCCTTGGCTCCTTTATATACTGAGGCAGAGGCACCCCAGAAACACACAAGTTGATCCACGTGATCTATTCCTTAGCCGTGTGCGGTGCCCCCAGCCACCATAGTCCTCGATAATACTGTAGCAGAGTTTAGGCGAAGCCCTGCTGCTGTAGTGCATCAAGATCGTCACCACGCCGTCGTGCTGACGGAACTCTTCCCCGACACTTTGCTGGATCGGAGTCCGGGGATCGTCATCGAGCTGAACGTGTGCTCGAACTCGGAGGTGTCGTAGTTTCGGTGCTTGATCGGTTGGATTGTGAAGACATACGACTACTTCCTCTACGTCGTGTCATCGCTTCCGCAGTCGGTCTGCGTGGGTACGTAGACAACACTCTCCCCTCTCGTTGCTATGCATCACATGATCTTGCGTGTGCGTAGGAAATTTTTTGAAATTACTATGAAACCCAACAAATAGCGCTCGGGTGTGCGGTGCTCCTTGCCCTCTGGCGGCCCCTTGGTCAGCTCGATGGCGTCCATCTTCGCCCACCACATCTTGTAGCGGGCGAAGGCCATGCGCGCACCTTCACTACAGGCTGATCGCTTGACGGCGTCCAGCCAAGGACAGGCGTTCACCAGCCGCTTCACAAGCCCGAAGTAGCTGTCGGGCATAGCTTCGGCTGGCCACAGCCGGATTATCAAATCCTTCATGGCTAGTTCGGCCACCGTATGCAGCTCCACCAGCTGTTTCAGCTGATCGGGGAAGGGCACGGGATGCTTTGGCGCAAGATACTGCGACCAGAACAATTTCTCTGTGGAGCTCCCTTCTTCGGCTCGGAAGAACTCCGTGGCGTCGGACAGACTGCGTGGCAGATCTTCGAAGGCTCCTGGAGAACTCCAAATCCGGGTTAGTAAGAAATACTTCTTCTTCATATATTTGCTTTGAATACTAAACGCCTTATCTGCCGCGATCTTCCTGGCCTCTCGGATCTCTTGGAGGGCACCCTGGGCTTCAACCCGGGCCGCTTCCCTTCTTTGACGAGCCTTGGAGAATTCGGTCTCTCGAGCCGAAACATCGCGTCCTGGATCTCGTTCAGCCGGGCTTTCAGCTTCTTGCAAGCGGCCTACTCCTTGACAGCTTTCCCCTTGGCTTCGGCCAGGGCCTTTTTCAGGGCCTCGACCTCGGTCGTCGCCCTACACATATAATGACACAACGGCCAGTATACATCATTTACTCTTTCCGAATATATAGCGAGCCATTGCATACCTTGCTGGTCTTCCAGCTACTTCCTCGCCTGGCCGAGCTCTTCTTCGGCCCGCTCCAGTTTCTGCTTTAGTCCGGAGACTTCAGCAGTGTGAGAAGTCGCGGCCAGCAGCGACGCCTGCTTATTCACATCAGAAACAGTTTGGTTAGTTTCCCGCAAAATTTAATTGATCCTCTGTCTGGCTTTTCTTTCCGAACACCGGACAATGTCTCAGGGGCTACTGTCTATGTGGGGATTTTCTCGGTTAAATGCCGCTTACCTCAAAACCTGTCAGCATGCCGCTGTAGGCTTCAGTCAGTCCGCTCTTGATGGACTGAACCTTCTCAATCACTGTACCCATAAGGATATGATGTTCTTCCACAATGGAAGCGCCTCGTGGCGCTTCCAGTAGATTATTCGGTGCCTCTGGTTGGACAGAGGTCACCGGTGGGACAGGCACACCCCCTTATTTTGAAGGAGGTTGCTCGCCGGATTACGGAGCCGCATGGGTCTTCGGAATCGTATTCGGCCGGGGGCCGAACTGATCGAGGCCTCCAGTTGCCATGGGGATCTGCTCCCCCATGTGTCCGGAAGACGGGGTCTTGCCTCCCGGCGCCACCACGACAACCTCCTGAACCTCTCCCTGGCATGGGAAGGTCCTTTGGGACAGTACCTCGTCATCTCCCTTGGCCTTGGGAGAGTGAGCGGCCAGCAGTGTCTCGCTGGCCATTGCCTTCGAATCCAACGAGCCTCTTGACGAGGCTCGCTAGGGGCTATCATGGGCTGGACTGCAATAACACGATTAACCATATTAGTGCCATAGAGTGAAGAGGCCGGATAAATAAGCGAGTGTGGGTTCTTAGTACTCACGATGCTGCTAGGGGCTTAGTCCGGGGGCTTCGCTACGGGCTGCTGTCGACGTCCCATGCGGAGTTATCCACCCTGGGACCTTTCCCCCTCTTGGGTGCCTCCGCCTCCAGATTTGTGGAGGCCGCCCTCTTCTTTCTCTCCCATCAGGGGGAGAGTCGTTCTCCTCCTCCTCCTCCTCCTCCTCATCGTTTTCGGTGGCGGAGGAACGAGTCTTGTCTTCGGACATCACGTCCGAAGTGATCTTGCGGAGGGGGCCGCTCCGGACCCCCTTGGCCTTCCACATGGCCTTCTTCTCCGACGTCTTATAGGGCGCCCGTACCAGCATCTTCGCTAGACGCAGGATGACTGGTTCTTCGGGCAGCGGAGCCAGACACTGGATCTGCTTCGCCCTCCCCATCCAGTCCTGAAGAAGCAATGATAATAAAAGCTTAGATATCATCCTTGAAACAAGCAAGTAGGGGATGCGTTAAAAATAACATACCTCATTGGCGACGTGGTTAATGTCGTGCCCGCGGTCCGAATCTATGGCTGGCGGTGTCTTGTTGCCCTTGAAGAGAAACTTCCAGGCGTCTTCGTGAGTAGTTTCGAAAAGCCTCTTCGGGGTATGGTGCTTCTTCGGATTGAACTCCCATAGAGGGCGGCTTCAGCTTTGTCAGGGGAGAATCTGGTGAACTAGCATCACCTGGATTATATCGACAAACTCGATATCTTTGTCCACCATACTTTGAACGGGCGTCTGTAGCGCTATCAGCTCATCTGGCGAATACCAGTTCGGGCTCTTCTCGACCCAGGAGGTGAGCCGCATTGGAGCGCCGAAGTTGAATTCGGCAGCTGCGGCCCAGTTTGCGCCGCAGGGTTCTGTGATGTTGTAATGCCCCGAGACCGTTGTGCCAGGTGTCGTCCAATTATTCGCTGTTGTTGCCTTGTCATTGCTTGCGTGTCATGCATTGCATATCATGTCATCATGTGCATTTCATTTGCATACGTGTTCGCCTCATGCATCCAAGCATTTTTCCCGTTGTCCGTTTTGCATTCCGGCGCTCCGTTCTCCTTCGGTGGTCATTTCTACCTTCTTCTCGTGTGTGGGGATTAAACATTTCCGGATTGGACCGAGACTTGCCATGCGGCCTTGGTTTACTACCGGTAGACCGCCTGTCAAGTTTCGTACCAGTTGGACTTCGTTTGATGCTCCAACGGTTAACCGAGGGACCGAGAAGGCCTCGAGTGTGTTGCAGCCCAACACCCTTCCAAAGTGGCCCAAAACCCACCTAAACCTGCTCCATCATCTCGGTCGTTCGATCACGATCTCGTGGCCGAAAACCGCACCTCATTTGGACTCTCCTAGCTCCTCTACCTATAAATATGTACATCTCCCCGAAATTTCGGATGAAACCCTAGATCCCTCCCTCTCCTCGCGCGCCGGACAAAAACATCGCCGGCGGACATGTCCGTTTCAACCTCCGTCGCTGTCCGCGCCAATGGCCTCGCGCCACCTATCCTACCCGCGCCGTCCACCGCGCGGCCCGCCGAAGCCCGCGTTCGGCCCCCGCGGCCCACGTCGGCGCCACCATCCGCCTCCACGCGCCCGCTCCTCTCTCCTCCGCCTCCGGTCGCCCGACGCCGCCATCCGCCGCCATCAGCGACCACCGCCGCCATTGCGAAGCCATCGCCGGCGCCCTGAACGCCGCCACCTCGCCGCTCCACCGCAGCGCGCCACCGCATCCGCCGCGCCGGACGGCCGCCGGATCCCGCGCCGGCTCGCACCTCCTCGCCGCCCGGCGAGTTCCTCCGGCCGGGCACGCTCGGATCCGGCCACCTCCCCCAACTCCGGCGCCCCAAGCATCTCCGGCGAGCATTGTTCCGGCCGCCTCGGTCCGCGTGCCGCGAGATCCAGATCCAGGTCCATCACCTCTCGGGTTGACTTTTTGCCCCGAAACCCTAATATTTTGCTCCTGTTCATCGCATCGTAACTCCTCATCCGTAGCTCCGTTTTGGACATATAGCATATCAAAATGTTCGCTTCAGAGAGTACATCATTTCATCTCATTGCATTATTTTCATTCGAGTTCATCTTGATGCCCGAAATGCTGTTAGAAAAGTGCTACTTGAGTTATTTGTCAGATCTGCTGCTTCATTTAGATATTTGTCATTTTTGCCATGATTATTGTGTGCATGATATGCCCATGAGTTCTACATGTGTTTTGTTATATGTTTTGCTATCTTTCCAGAGGTGCAACCCATGTATTTTTGTGATGTGTGTGGTGACTAGCACAAGCTTGCAAAGTGAGGCACTTGGTAATGCTGATTTCAGGGACTTACATTTCCACTAAGTCCTTGATCTGTTTATCTCATTATGCCATATGTTCATGTCGTTTCCTAGTGATCCGTGCCGCTTTTGAGGATGATCAGTAAGGATGTTTTATTAATCTTGTAGTGCTCTATCCATCCATGTCTTTATTTGCAATTATGGAGCACCCTAGCTTGAGTCAATCGAGCTCTACTTTTGCTATTTCGTGAATCCGGGAAGATTGTCTACTTGTTAGCAATTTTGTCGGGGATGTTGTAGTTGATCCGTGCATGCTATGTTATTGTTCTTGCCATGTCTAGCTTGCATTTTGTGTATTCTTGATGGGTGTATGCTTAGATTTTCATGACTTGCTCCTTAGTGAGTGCATCGAGCTCGTAAACATGCCTACTTGATATCTGTTTCAGCATGCTCCAGTTTTCACTAAGTCTGAGAACTGATTATGTTTTTACCATGTTCACATGCTTGCAAATGTGTTTTCTGATCCATTTTGGCTCAAGGTCACTAAGGGACTTTTGTTAAGATCTTTAAGTAGCTCCATGTCATGCTTTACTTTGCCATGTTCAGGTCCTGTAGCATATTGTTTTCATGCTCTAAAGAGTGCTATCTGATCTGAAATTCCAGACAAGTGTTAATTTTACTAAGTCTGAAATCTGTTTACCATATGCATTTTTGCCATGCTTGTTTGAACCTGTTAATGTATGAATTGGCCGTAGCTCAGTGCTAGACTTTTGTTAAGCATCTTGAATACATCCCTGCCATGTATTTTGTTGCCATGCTTGAGTGCTGTAGCATGTTCATCTTGTTGCATTTAGATGGCTACTTGCTGTATATCACAAATCGGTGCCATATTTGAATTGCTCGCCATTTCCAAACCGTAACTCCGATTCCGGTGATCTTTATATCGTTTTCAAGCGATTTCACCTCACCTTTCCAGTGGAACATTTGGATTTCCAAGTTGAGGCCAGGTTCATGCATTCCTTGTCAAATCTTGCATATGCATCGCATACCGCATCCCGCATATCATACCATGTTCATGTGTTGGTTTGTTTACTATGTTGTGTGCTTCTTTCTGGTGTTTGCTTCTTCGGGTTGGTTCCGATAACGTCGCGTTTGTGAGGACCCGTTCGTCTATGTTCCGTTTATCTTCTTCATGGACTCGTTCTTCTTCCTTGCGGGATTTCAGGCAAGATGACCATACCCTCGAAATCACTTCTATCTTAGCTTGCTTAGTTGCTCGCTCTTTTTATATGCCTATGTTGCGATACCTACCACTTGCTTATCATGCCTCCCATATTGTTGAACCAAGCCTCTAACCCACCTTGTCCTAGCAAACCGTTGTTTGGCTATGTTACCGCTTTGCTCAGCCCCTCTTATAGCGTTGTTAGTTGCAGGTGAAGATTGAAGTTTGTTCCTTGTTGGAACATGGAGATGTTGTTCCTTGTTGGAACATGGATTTTGTTGGGATATCACAATATATCTTATATAATTAATGCATCTATATACTTGGTAAAGGGTGGAAGGCTCGGCCTTATGCCTGGTGTTTTGTTCCACTCTTGCCGCCCTAGTTTCCTTCATATCGGTGTTATGTTCCCGGATTTTGCGTTCCTTACGCGGTTGGGTTATAATGGGAACCCCTTGACAGTTCGTTTTGAATAAAACTCCTCCAGCAAGGCCCAACATTGGTTTTACCATTTGCCACCTAGCCTCTTTTTCCCTTGGGTTAGGCCAGCCCAAGGGTCATCTTTATTTTAAACCCCCCCCCGGGCCAGTGCTTGTCTAAGCGTTGGTCCAAACTAGAGCCCCTTGCAGCGCCACCTCGGGGAAACTCGAGGGCTGGTTTTAGTTGTACGGATTGCTTATCCGGTGTTGCCCTGAGAACGAGATATGTGCAGCTCCTATTGGGATGTCGGCGCATCGGGTGGTCTTGCTGGACTTGTTTTACCATTGTCGAGGATGTCTTGTAAAACCGGGATACCGAGCCTGATCGGAATGTCTCGGGAGGAGGTCTATTCCTTCGTTGACCGTGAGAGCTTGTCATGGGCTAAGTTGGGACACCCCTGCAGGGATTTGAACTTTTGAAAGCCGTGCCCGTGGTTATGGGCAGGTGGGAATTTGTTAATGTCCGGTTGTAGAAAACTTGAAGTTGACCTTAATTAAAATGAATCAACCGCGTGTGTAACCGTGATGGTCTCTTTCCGGCGGAGTCCGGGAAGTGAACACGGTGTTGGAGTTATGCTTGACGTAGGTTGTTTTAGGCTCACTTCTTGATCATAGATTTCTCGAACGTGCTTTGCCTTCTCTTCTCGCTCTCTTTTGCGTATGTTAGCCACCATTTATGCTAGTCTCTTACTGCAGCTCCATCTCATACCTTTACCTTACCCATAAGCTTAAATAGTCTTGATTGCGAGGGTGCGAGATTGCTGAGTCCCTGTGGCTCACAGATACTTCCAAAACCAGTTTGCAGGTGCCGATGTTACAGAGCAGGTGACGCAACCAAGCTCAAGGAGGAGCTCGATGAAGATCTTGTCCTTTGTGTTGTCCTGTTTCCAGTTGATCAGTAGTGGAGCCCAGTTGGGGTCGATCGGGGACCTTGTCGCATTTGGGGTTCTTCTTTTATTTTGGTTCCGTAGTCGGACCTTGATTGTATCTGGTTGATGTAATGCTTTATTCATGTAATTGTGTCAAGTGGCGATTGTAAGCCAACTATGTATCTCTTTCCCTTATGTATTGCATGGGTTGTGTGAAGATTAACTCACTTGCGACATTGCTTTCAATGCGGTTATGCCTCTAAGTCATGCTTCGACACGTGGGAGATATAACCGCATCGAGGGCATTTCAAGTTGGTATCAGAGCCTTCCCCGACCTTAGGAGCCCCATTGCTTGATCGTTTGTAGCAGCCGAGTGGTGTCTAGAAAAATGTTTTGAGTCATTTAGGAATTATATATCAGAGAGTTTAGGAATTCTTTTACTTCCCAGTCTCCTCATCGCTCTAGTAAGGCATCCTAACGTAGAGTTTTGACTCTTCTCTTCTCAAATTTCACTAAAAAAAATTTAGGATCACGCGGGTATCTTGGAATCGTTCCGATGGTTTTGTGACGAGAACATTGTCTTGGTGCCTCCTGTCAGGGGTTTTGTGGAAGTGTCCCGGGGAGTTGAGCTCTGAGGTGTTGTCGTCATAATTTATCGTTGCAGTTCTGTAATACCTGAGTTTAGTACGCCAACATCAAAAATCTCTTTTATGCAGTTGTTGGTGAGATAACCTCGACGCCACCCAGTACTGGGGCGGGAGTTCGGGAGTATTGCCATAACTTGTATAATGGATGCTTTTCGAAGGTTGAGGTAGATGATTTCGAAGGTTTCTTGGTTATGTGTTGAAGGATGGATACAGCTGGATGTAGGATTTGTTAGTTTTGGGTGAGATATTATGCTTCCCCTGTATCCCCAACACCTGATTGCATAACCGGAAAATTTCGGGAGTTTATAAGTGGGAATTCAAGTAGCTCTTAGGATATCTTTCCGACAGATGTATGATATGAAATTGGGGTCCGACGTCTAGTGGTCCGCCTATTCACGGTTGGTTTTACAGTGGTCTCGTTGTGACTTAAAGAGTCCTTGGCTATGCCGACTCGGGGACGCTTCGTATGTCATGTGCACTGCCTTGTACATGATGGTGCTGTACGATCGAGCCCGTGTAGGCCCCACCACGAAAACTTCGGACGAAATCTCTATCATATGTTTGTTCCGGCTTATTCAGCAAGCCAATCCTTTGTTTTTGTTTTGAGTTGTGGTATTCGAGTTGCTTCGAAGTCAAATGTTGATCCCATACCTTCCCCAAACGGTGTTTTCATACTCCTATGCGAATACTAATCCTCCTTGATAATCGAGATTGCTATGCCAATCTTGTTCAACCGGTGTGCTTCTCTTCCAGTGGAACCGATCATTTCAACATCCGTAAGATCAATTCTAAGTTTTTCTCAACGGTGTTCATTTCTTCCATTCCAAATTGTCTTTGTTTTTCCCACCCTCCCTCCCTTTGTTTTTCTTCAAGGAATCCGATGTCTTAATCAAGTATCCTTTTATTCTTGTGAAGTCTCTCTTTTCCTTTCCGTCAAACCGGTGATTCTCATGAAGATTCTAACGGAGCTTCAAGTTCGTCATTCTTCATTCTTTTCATCTCCGGTGGTTTCAAGTCAAGTTTTGTTGATCATATTATTTTTCCTCGTTTCAAATACCTTCTCATACCGGTGCACATCTTAATCATCCACTCCTTGCTATTCAATTGTTCCGGAGTGCTCAAGATATCTCGAAGATTCGTGTTTCCACTCTGCACTCATTCAAGCTCTTTCGAGATTGGTATCTCATTCAAGCCATTTTAATTCAACCGGTGCATTCTCTCTTTTAAATCATTTCAACGGTGTTTCTTTTGAGTGGGCCCTAACCCACAAGTCTTTTCCCAGGATCTTACCTGACTCTTCTATTTTCCCGGAGCTATCCTAAATTCTTTTGAAGTTGGACGTAAGAATGATTTATCATCAGTCAGATGCCCTTGTCCAAGATCTTTCTAATTCTTTTCATCGTTGGCTCAACTTTTCCATTCTTCATTCCAGTGTGCCTCAATAATTCTTGGTGGTGTACTCGTCGTCATTCTCGGATGTTGAAGACCGAAGAAGAGTTTCTCTTTAATCTTGCTCTTTTCTCTTCAAGATTCGTGATTCTAGCTTGTTGCCATCCTCTCGTAATTGTCTTGATCGTGAAAATTCTTTTCACCTATACGGAGTAATTCAAGAGTCTTCTCAGTTTGTTATCTGGAGTCCATCAATTCAGGTTTATTCTTTCTCAGCTGTCAGCTGTCATTCTCCTATCTTACCGGTGCATCAATCAAATATCCTCTAATCAGTTCTTGATCTCTTCGTTCTCTTATATATAAATTCTCTCAAGCATCTTCTGTCATTTGCTAATTCTTCCCGGTGTTTCTTTACGTTTTATTCGTTCTTTTTCAATTCTTACGGTGGTTCGTTCAAGATATCTTTTCCTTATCAATTCATTCGTGGTTTCAATTCCACCGGTGGTTCGTTGAAGACCTTCTCAAGTTTGCGCTATATCTCTCTTAATCTTTCTATGAGGATAAGTAGTGTGCCAAATCCATTGATTGTCATCAATTTAATTGGTGAAGGATACGCTTAATGTAATTCTTAGTCTTGTTCATTCAAGTGATTAATTCCTTACTCCGGAGGCTTTTCAAATTCTTGATCTCATTTGTTCTTCTTTCTTTTCCGGAGTTCCAACCTCTGTCAATTATTTTAGCACGGAGATCCATCTAAATCATTACAAGGTTTCACCTTGTGTTTTCAACTTCCCCTTTCTTTCCGTTTGATCATTCTTTTGTTTAACGGAGTTCTTCATGGAGGTTCTACATGTTGGTTCATTAAGGATTTAATTTCCTTCTCGAAGTTTTCATCGAGATTCTTTTCTAAGGAGCTCAAGCATTCTTCATCTTGCTATCCGGAGTGCGTTTCTGTCTATCGTATCATTGGAGGTGGTATTATGTCATTCTTGATAATTTGAGTTCATGTTTTTCATGATTCACATGCTGTCAAGATTGGGACATTTTAAATCCATCAACCTATTCGTTGGAATTGTCTTGGGTTATATTTCACCTAAAGCCATCCCTAACGACTGTTGCTATCTATGGTGCTCATAAATGATCCAAGCTCTTCTTTATCCTCCCGGTGAAATACTTTCTCGTCTCCTTGTTCAAATAAATACAATTCTTTCCCGTGAGTGGCAAATTGTCACCTCATAATTTTGAGATGTATTTCATAAGACCATATCAAGATTTTTCTTTTCGTTGTTGGTTTTTCCAACAACTCCGCTCTAGCCTTTGTTGTAAGCATGCTCTGCCAACATATTATTTTCTACTTCATTCACTCCTTTCCATTCTCTCTTTTATTCTGGAGGCATTTTGATGTGGCTCTCTTCTATTTTTTTTCTTTTCGTTCTTGTCAAGATCAAGTTCTTTTCATCTTATCAAGTCTTGCATCTCTTTCCAACCGGAGCGCTATACGAAGTTGTTTTGCTTTGTTCCTCCTTTCTATCGGTGTGTTTTCAATTTTGTTCATCTCCGTTGTATTCTTCTCTCGTATTTGCTTAACCTCGCAAGGTTCTTTAGTTTCACTCGTTTGTCATAGAAGCAACACAGTTTCACCTCACCTCTTCCTCTTCCTTTCCCCTCCGGTGCCATTCTAGATCTCGGGACGAGATCCTCTCATAGTGGTGGAGTGTTGTAATGCCCCGAGACCGTTGTGCCAGGTGTCATCCAGTTATTCGATGTTTTTGCCTTGTCATTGCTTGCGTGTCATGCATTGCATATCATGTCATCATGTGCATTTCATTTGCATACGTGTTCGCCTCATGCATCCGAGCATTTTTCCCGTTGTCCGTTTTGCATTCTGGCGCTCCGTTCTCCTCCGGTGGTCATTTCTACCTTCTTCTCGTGTGTGGGGATTAAACATTTCCGGATTGGACCGAGACTTGCCATGCGGCCTTGGTTTACTACCGGTAGACCGTCTGTCAAGTTTTGTACCATTTGGACTTCGTTTGATGCTCCAACGGTTAACCGAGGGACCGAGAAGGCCTCGTGTGTGTTGCAGCCCAACACCCTTCCAAAGTGGCCCAAAACCCACCTAAACTTGCTCCATCATCTCGGTCGTTCGATCACGATCGCGTGGCCGAAAACCGCACCTCATTTGGACTCTCCTAGCTCCCTCTACCTATAAATATGTACATCTCCCCGAATTTTCGGATGAAACCCTAGATCCCTCCCTCTCCTCGCGCGCCGGACAAAAACATCACCGGCGGACATGTCCGTTTCAACCTCCGCCGCCGCCCGCGCCAATGGCCTCGCGCCACCTGTCCTACCCGCGCCGTCCACCGCGCGGCCCGCCGAAGCCCGCGTTCGGCCCCCGCGGCCCACGTCGGCGCCGCCATCCGCCTCCACGTGCCCGCTCCTCTCTCCTCCGCCTCCGGCCGCCCGACGCCGCCATCCGCCGCCATCGGCGACCACCGCCGCCACCGCGACGCCATCGCCGGCGCCCTGAACGCCGCCACCTCGCCGCTCCACCGCAGCGCGCCACCGCATCCGCCGCGCCGGATGGCCGCCGGATCTCGCGCCGGCTCACACCTCCTCGCCGCCCGGCGAGTTCCTCCGGCCGGGCACGCTCGGATCCGGCCACCTCCCCCAACTCCGGCGCCCCAAGCATCTCCGGCGAGCACTGTTCCGGCTGCCTCGGTCCGCGTGCCGCGAGATCCAGATCCAGGTCCATCACCTCTCGGGTTGACTTTTTGCCCCAAAACCCTAATATTTTGCTCCTGTTCATCGCATCGTAACTCCTCATCTGTAGCTCTGTTTTGGACATATAGCATATCAAAATGTTCGTCTCAGAGAGTACATCATTTCATCTCATTGCATTATTTTCATTTGAGTTCATCTTGATGCCCGAAATGCTGTTAGAAAAGTGCTACTTGAGTTATTTGTCAGATCTGCTGCTTCATTTAGATATTTGTCATTTTTGCCATGATTATTGTGTGCATAATATGCCCATGAGTTCTACATGTGTTTTGTTATATGTTTTGCTATCTTTCCAGAGGTGCAACCCATGTATTTTTGTGATGTGTGTGGTGACTAGCACAAGCTTGCAAAGTGAGGCACTTGGTAATGCTGATTTCAGGGACTTAGCATTTCCACTAAGTCCTTGATCTGTTTATCTCATTATGCCATATGTTCATGTCGTTTCCTAGTGATCCGTGCCTCTTTTGAGGATGATCAGTAAGGATGTTTTATTAATCTTGTAGTGCTCTATCCATCCATGTCTTTATTGGCAATTATGGAGCAACCTAGCTTGAGTCAATCGAGCTCTACTTTTGCTATTTCGTGAATCCGGGCAGATTGTCTACTTGTTAGCAATTTTGTCGGGGATGTTGTAGTTGATCCGTGCATGCCATGTTATTGTTCTTGCCATGTCTAGCTTGCATTTTGTGTATTATTGATGGGTGTATGCTTAGCTTTTCATGACTTGCTCCGTAGTGAGTGCATCGAGCTCGTAAACATGCCTACTTGATATCTGTTTCAGCATGCTCCAGTTTTCACAAAGTCTGAGAACTGATTATGTTTTTACCATGTTCACATGCTTGCAAATGTGTTTTCTGATCCCTTTTGGCTAAAGGTCACTAAGGGACTTTTGTTAAGCTCTTTAAGTAGCTCCATGCCATGCTTTACTTTGCAATGTTCAGGTCCTGTAGCATATTGTTTTCATGCTCTAAAGAGTGCTATCTGATCTGAAATTCCAGACAAGTATTAATTTCACTAAGTCTGAAATCTGTTTACCATATGCATTTTTGCCATGCTTGTTTGAACCTGTTAATGTATGGATTGGCCGTAGCTCAGTGCTAGACTTTTGTTAAGCATCTTGAATGCATCCCTGCCATTTATTTTGTTGCCATGTTTGAGTGTTTTAGCATGTTCATCTTGTTGCATTTAGATGGCTACTTGCTGTATATCGCAGACCGGTGCCATATTTGAATTGCTCGCCATTTCCAAACCGTAACTCCGATTCCGGTGATCTTTATATCGTTTTCAAGCGATTTCACCTCACCTTTCCAGTGGCACACTTGGATTTCCAAGTTGAGGCCAGGTTCATGCATTCCTTGTCAAATCTTGCATATGCATCGCATACCGCATCCCGCATATCATACCATGTTCATGTGTTGGTTTGTTTACTATGTTGTGTGCTTCTTTCCGGTGTTTGCTTCTTCGGGATGGTTCTGGTAATGTCACATTTGTGAGGACCCGTTCGTCTATGTTCCGTTTGTCTTCTTCATGGACTCGTTCTTCTTCCTTGCGGGATTTCAGGCAAGATGACCATACCCTCGAAATCACTTCTATCTTAGCTTGCTTAGTTGCTCGCTCTTTTGCTATGCCTATGTTGCGATACCTACCACTTGCTTATCATGCCTCCCATATTGTTGAACCAAGCCTCTAACCCACCTTGTCCTAGCAAACCGTTGTTTGGCTATGTTACCGCTTTGCTCAGCCCCTCTTATAGCGTTGTTAGTTGCAGGTGAAGATTGAAGTTTGTTCCTTGTTGGAACATGGAGATGTTGTTCCTTGTTGGAACATGGATTTTGTTGTGATATCACAATATATCTTATTTAATTAATGCATCTATATACTTGGTAAAGGGTGGAAGGCTCGGCCTTATGCCTGGTGTTTTGTTCCACTCTTGCCGCCCTAGTTTCTGTCATATCGGTGTTATGTTCCTGGATTTTACGTTCCTTACGCGGTTGGGTTATAATGGGAACCCCTTGACAGTTCGCTTTGAATAAAACTCCTCCAGCAAGGCCCAACATTGGTTTTACCATTTGCCACCTAGCCTCTTTTTCCCTTGGGTTAGGCCAGCCCAAGGGTCATCTTTATTTTAAACCCCCCCGGGCTAGTGCTTGTCTAAGCATTGGTCCAAACTAGAGCCCCTTGCAGCACCACCTCGGGGAAACTCGAGGGCTGGTTTTAGTTGTACGGATTGCTTATCCGGTGTTGCCCTGAGAACGAGATATGTGCAGCTCCTATCGGGATGTCGGCGCATCGGGTGGTCTTGCTGGACTTGTTTTACCATTGTCAAGGATGTCTTGTAAAACCGGGATACCGAGCCTGATCGGAATGTCTCGGGAGGAGGTCTATTCCTTTGTTGACCGTGAGAGCTTGTCATGGGCTAAGTTGGGACACCCCTGTAGGGATTTGAACTTTCGAAAGTCGTGCCCGCGGTTATGGGCAGATGGGAATTTGTTAATGTCCGGTTGTAGAAAACCTGAAGTTGACCTTAATTAAAATGAATCAACCGCGTGTGTAACTGTGATGGTCTCTTTCCGGCGGAGTCCGGGAAGTGAACACGGTGTTGGAGTTATGCTTGACGTAGGTTGTTTTAGGATCACTTCTTGATCATAGATTTCTCGAACATGCTTTGCCTTCTCTTCTCGCTCTCTTTTGCGTATGTTAGCCACCATTTATGCTAGTCGCTTACTGCAGCTCCATCTCATACCTTTACCTTACCCATAAGCTTAAATAGTCTTGATCGCGAGGGTGCGAGATTGTTGAGTCCCTGTGGCTCACAGATACTTCCAAAACCAGTTTGCAGGTGCCGATGTTACAGAGCAGGTGACGCAACCAAGCTCAAGGAGGAGCTCGATGAAGATCTTGTCCTTTGTGTTGTCCTGTTTCCAGTTGATCAGTAGTGGAGCCCAGTTGGGGTTGATCGGGGACCTTGTCGCATTTGGGGTTCTTCTTTTATTTTGGTTCCGTAGTCGGACCTTGATTGTATCTGGTTGATGTAATGCTTTATTCATGTAATTGTGTGAAGTGGCGATTGTAAGCCAACTATGTATCTCTTTCCCTTATGTATTGCATGGGTTGTGTGAAGATTACCTCACTTGTGACATTGCTTTCAATGCGGTTATGCCTCTAAGTCGTGCTTCGACACGTGGGAGATTTAACCGCATCGAGGGCGTTTCAGATGTACAACCATTGTTTCTGCCATTCCTTGACAGTCTCCACGACAGTGCCTTTCGACCAGGAGACATTGGTCAGCTTGCTCACCATGGCGCCCCCCCCCACTCCGCTTGCTGGCCATCCACCACCTTCGGCTTCACGTTGAAGACCTTGAGCCACAACCCAAAGTGGGGTTGGATGCGGAGGAAGGCCTCACACATGACGATGAGAGCCGAAATGTTGAGGAAAGAGTTCGGGGATAGATCATGGAAGTCTATCCCGTAATAGTACATCAGCCCGCGGACGAAATGGTGAAGTGGAAACCCTAGCCCGCAGAGGAAATGAGGGATGAATACCACCCTCTCATTGGGCTTCGGTGTGGGGACGACTTGCCCTGGGCTGGAAGACGGTGGGCGATTTCCTTCGCCAAGTACCCGGCCGCCCGAAGCTCAGTAATGTCCTTCTCCTTGACGGAGGAGACCATCCACTTGCCTTGACCTCTAGATCCGGACATGGTTGAGTGCTAGCTTGAGTGGGAAGAAGATGAGAACTTGGGCGCTGGAGCTCAAGAGTGGAAGGGCAGAGGAAGAGAGAAGGTGTGGGAGAAGAAGGGGGAATCCTTATCCCTTATAAAGGCAGTGAACATCGAACGCCTCCCCACTCGCCCTAAAACTCGCCTATTCCCAAGGGCTGTGTAAATGGCACAGTTGGGTTACCCATGCCCGCATTGATGAAAATCCCGCAATAAGGGGACACGATCTCTGCTTTGACAAGATGTGCCAATGGAAACCGCATCTTGAAACATGGAACGTCAGACAAAAATGGTTCAATATAGTGACCGAACAGATGTGATGTCATCTTGCAAAAAGTTGTCAGCGGATGGGACTCGTGAAATACTATATTCCTTGCGGTTGTGTGTGGTATTTGTGTTGCAGAACTGGACACCTTCGTTTCATCCGAAGACTATCCTGGAGTATTCGGAAAGTAGAACCCGCCTTGCAATGCCGAAGACAATCTGCGCGCCATACACATCGTCATTGAAGCCTGGTTCAGGGGCTAGTGAGGGAGTCCTGGACTAAGGGGTCCTCGGGTGTCCGATCTATTGGATATGGGCCAGACTGATGGGCCGTAAGGATACAAGGACCGAAGGCTCCACCCGTGTCCGGATAGGACTCTCCTTGGCGTGGAAGGCAAGCTTGGCGACCAACTATGAAGATTCCTTTCTTTGTAACCGACCTTGTGTAACCCTAGATCCCTCCCGTGTCTATATAAACCGGAGGGCTAGGTCTGTAGATAGGTCGAATCCTCATAATCATAGCCAGACTAGACTTTTAGGGTGTAGTCATTACGATCTCGTGGTAGATCAACTCTTGTAATACTCATATTCATCAAGATCAATCAAACATGATGTAGGGTATTACCTCCATAGAGAGGGCCCGAACCTGGGTAAAACATTGTGTCCCCTGTCTCCTGTTACCATCGATCCTAGACGCACAGTTCGGGACCCCCTACCCGAGATCCGCCAATTTTGACACCGACACCCGCCCCCCTTCACAGTGCAAAAGCCACTGCAGGAAAAGCCTGACATCAGCTCCTGAGCTTGGGTCAGCACCACCACCGTAGGGGTGCCAACACCTGTGACCCGCTCTAATCCTGGTGGACCGAGAGGGATACGACCCAGTGGCTGCCTACGGCCATCATCGAGCCACTAGCTCAGATGACGCCAAATATGTGGCCTTTAGCACTGATCCAACAGCTAGCCTGCGCAATCCCGATCACCACCTCCATGGTCCTTTACCGACGACAACCTCTAGACACCTCCGGATCGACTCGTAAGCTCCCACCTTGGCCTGACCTCACACGAGGATCAACTAACTCCGGGTCAGAGGACCATGTCAAACTCCCGCACCGATGGCCAGTCCGCAACCCTGGCCCACAGCCATCCATCGCACCCGGGGGAGGCGGGCGCCACCCCATCAGATCTGAACAACCCAGATCCATACGGGGGCCGCACAGGTAGCCGGCAACTCCGGCTGCCGAGCAGACGCACTTGTGCCAGCCCCACCCCCACAGAATCCTCATGCCATACCCTTCCAAGTGCTCCTCCCACAGTCCACATCCCTGCATCCACAGTCCACCTATTGTTTTCTATGCATGTAGTTATATCACACTATGAATATATGCATGTATAGGAATACTATATTATTTTTGCGATGCTGATGAGCTATATTCCCGTCTTTGCAAATCGTGGTAGTGGTAGGTTGCTATGCTTTGTAGACGGGGGTGGTTCGTGTATTCATTGAGTTTATGTGAGGATTATATATATTTAACAAATTGAGTAGTAACTCAGGATTTAACTCACCTTTGGGCGGAAGTGCTATTGCTTGGTGTTGAGGGAAGGCATCATGGGGTCTTGCACCTTTTCTAAGGCCATGCGCTCATGAGAGTGCACCCTAAGTGGAATGTCGCCGAGGCTCAAAAAGATCAGACAGACTTAGTGACTAGTACCTTTCATGTGCGGCCACTGGCTATATGGGCTCTGGCTTAGTTGATCAGTTGTTGGAACCCTGGCCCAGACAGTGTCGACAGATGTAGCATATGTAGGTGGGATGTGGCTGTCAGGTGGTCAAGGGAACCTCTTCTGAAAGACTTCGTCTCAATCTTCGGATTGGGTCCAGTGGGTAAAGCGTACTAAACTCTGCAGAGTATTAGAACTAATCATGATTAGCCGTGCCCCCGGTTATGGGTAAATTTGAGTGACTATGCCATTACAGTTGTTGGATGATCTTGAAAGATGTGACACTTAATAAATTTGTTGGGCAACTTAATAAAGGGTAGGTTGGAGTTGATTTTGCCAACTCAACCTTGTGCATTTAATTGTAGTAATAAAAGAACTAAATAAAAATTTGACTATTAGGTAGTTATTAGGATAACATCTGCTTTCTACAAAATAAACCCCCAAGCCTTCCTTTGTTGTACTATGCATATACATGTAGGTCTGCTTTATTATTACTCCTGTGTAACTTGCCAATACATTCCAAGTATTGACCTATATGGCTGCAATGTCTCATGTTGCAGGATATTCTGACGAAGAGTAAGGTACCGTTAGGGTCGCGAGTCTGCACTCAGCATCGCCAGTGGGCTATGATGGGACTCATCGTTATTTTTTTTGCTACTTTCTGTTGTTTGGTTGAATAAAGCTAGCCAAGTGCTATGCAAATTGTTTTATTTTATATATTCTGGATCATACGATGTAATAAATGATGCACTTGCTATTCTGGTATACATCTATACTTTGTGTGCTAGCGAGTTCGATCCAGGGACTAGCACGGTAAGCACAGAGACTCAAATCCTTCGAGGTTTGGTCGTTACAATAGGGGAGAGAGGAGGCAGCCCACAATGGATGGCCGCCCCCCATGGGAGTCTGAATTGGACTAGTGGAGGGGGTGGTCCCCCCTTTCCTTCTCCTCCTCCCTCTCCTTCCCCCTTTCCCCCTCCATGAGAAGGAATAAGAGGGGGGCCGAAGCCTACTAGTACTACGAGTCCTAGTAGGACCCCCCCCCACTTGGCCCGCCCCTTAGGGCCGGCCTCCTCCCTCTCCCTCCTTTATATACGTGGGGGGCACCCCTTGGTGACACACCAATTGTTCCAAGTCGTGTGTGACGTCTTCCTCCATGGTTTACTCCTCCGGTCATATTCACGTAGTGCTTAGGCGAAGCCCTGCGCGGATCACATCACCATCACCTTCACCAGGCCGTCGTGCTGATGAAACTCTCCCTTGACACTTTTCTGCATCAAGAGTTTGAGGGGCGTCATCGAGCTGAACGTGTGCTGAACTCGGAGGTGCCGTACGTTCAGTACTTGATCGGTTGGATCATGAAGACGTTCGACTACATCAACCACGTTAACCTAACGCTTCCGCTTTCGGTCTACGAGGATACATGGACACACTCTCCCCCTCTCATTGCTATGCATCTCCTAGATAGATCTTGCATGATCGTAGGAATTTTTTTGAAATTGCATGCTACATTCCCCAACAGTGGCATCCGAGCCAGGTTTATGCATAGATGATATGCACGAGTAGAACACAAAGAGTTGTGGGCGATCATAGTCATGCTGCTTACCACCAACGTCTTATTTTGATTCGGCGGTATTGTTGGATGAAGCGGCCCGAACCAACCTTACATGACCACGTTCATGAGACCGGTTCCACCGACAGACATGCAACTTGTTTTGCATAAAGGTGGCTGGAGGGTGTCTGTTTCTCCAACTTTAGTTGAATCGAATTTGACTATGGTCGGTTCTTGTTGAAGGTTAAAACAACACACTTGATGAAAAATCGTTGTGGTTTTGATGCGTAGGTAAGAACGGTTCTTACTAGAATCCCATAGCAGCCACGTAAAACTTGCAACAACAAAGTAGAGGATGTCTAAATTGTTTTTGCAGGGCATGTTGTGATGTGATATGGTCAAGACATGATGTGATATACGTTATTGTATGAGATGATCATGTTTTCTAGAAGTTATCGGCAACTGGCAGGAGCCTTATGGTTGTCGCTTTATTGTATGAAATGCAATCGCCATCTAATTTCTTTACTTTATCATTATGTGTTACAACGACGCTACGATGAAGATCAAGGTGTCAATCCAGTGATAATGGAGATCATGACTGTGCTTTGGAGATGGAGATCAAAGGCACAAGATGATGATGGCCATATCATGTCACATATTTTGATTGCATATGATGTTTATCTTTTATGTATCTTATTTTGCTTAGTACAGTGGTAGCCTTATAAGATGATCCCTCACTAAATTTAAAGGTATAAGTGTTCTCCCTAAGTACGCACCGTTGCCGAGACACCATGTGATGATCGGGTGTGATAAGCTCTATGTTCACATACAACGGGTGTAAGACAGTTTTGCACATGCAGAATACTTGGGTTAAACTTGACGAGCCTAGGATGTACAGACATGGCCTCGGAAGACTGACACCGAAAGGTCGAACGTGAATCATATAGTAGATATGATCGACATAGAGATGTTCACCATTGAAAACTACTCCATCTCACGTGATGATAGGACATGGTTTAGTTGATATGGATCACGTGATCATTTAGATGACTAGAGGGATGTCTATCTAAGTGGGAGTTCTTAACTAATATGATTAATTGAACTTAAATTTATCATGAACTTAGCCTGTTAGTTTTTGCATATCTATGTTTTAGATCAATGGCCCGTGCTACCGTTCCCTTGAATTTTAATGCGTTCCTAGAGAAAGCTAAGTTGAAAGATTATGGTAGCAACTACACGGACTGGGTAACGTCCTTGAAGCACCGCTAGGTGCAAGGCCTGCTGTAGGAGCAACTTCGGACATTATGAACGTGTGGCAAGCTAGATCTGATGACTACTCAATAGTCCAGTGTGCCATGCTTTACGGCTTAGAATCGGCACTTCAAAGACATTTTGAATGTCATGGAGCATATGAGATGTTCTAGGAGTTGAAGTTAATATTTCAAGCAAATGCCTGAGTTGAGAGATATGAAGTCTCCAACAAGTTCTATAGCTGCTAGATGGAGGAGAACAGTTCTGTCAGTGAACACATACTCAGAATGTCTGGGTACCATAACCACTTGACTCAGCTGGGAGTTAATCTTCCGGATGATAGTGTTATTGACAGAGTTCCTCAATCACTGCCACCAAGCTACAAAGGCTTCATGATGAACTATAATATGCAAGGGATGGAAAAGAGACTATTCCCGAGCTCTTCGCAATGCTCAAGGCTGTGGAGGTAGAAATTTAGAAGGAGCATCAAGTGTTGATGGTTAACAAGACCAGTAGTTTCAAGAAAAAAGGGCAAAGGAAAGAAGGGGAACTTCAAGAAGAATAGCAAGCAAGTTGATGCTCCCGGGAAGAAGCCCAAGTCTGGACCTAAGCCTGAAACTGAGTGCTTCTAATGCAAAGGGACTGGTCACTGGAAGCGGAACTGCCCCAAGTATTTGGCGGATAAGAAGGATGAAAAATGAATGGTATATTTGATATACATGTTATTGATGTGTACCTTACTAATGCTCGTAGTAGCGCCTGGGTATTTGATACTGGTTCTGTTGCTAATATTTGCAACTCGAAACCGGGGCTACGGATTAAACAAAGATTGGCTAAGGACGAGGTGACGATGCGCGTCAGAAATGGTTCCAAAGTCGATGTGATCGCCGTCGGCACACTACCTCTACATCTACCTTCGAGATTAGTTTTAGACCTGAATAATTGTTATTTGGTGCCAGCGTTGAGCATGAACATTATATCTAGATCTTGTTTGATGCGAGACGGTTATCCATTTAAATCAGAGAATAATTGTTGTTCTATTTATATGAGTAATATCTTTTATGGTCATGCACCCTTGATGAGTGGTCTATTTTTGTTGAATCTCGATCATAGTGATAAACATATTCATAATATTGATGCCAAAAGATGCAAAGTTAATAACGATAGTGCAACTTATTTGTGGCACTGCTGTTTGGGTCATATTGGTGTAAAGCGCATGAAGAAACTCCATGCATATGGGATTTTGGAATCACTTCATTATGAATCTCTTGATGCTTGTGAACCATGCCTCATGGGTAAGATGACTAAGACTCCGTTCTCCGGAACAATGGAGCGAGCCACTGACTTACTGGAAAAAATACATACTGATGTATGCGGTCCGATGAGTGTTGAGGCTCGCGGCAGGTATCGTTATTTTCTGACCTTCACAGATGATTTGAGTAGATATAGGTATATCTACTTAATGAAACATAAGTCTGAAACATTTGAAAAGTTCAAAGAATTTCAGAGTGAAGTGGAAAATCATCGTAACAAGAAAATAAAGTTTCTACGATCTGATCGTGGAGGCGAATATTTGAGTTACGAGTTTGGTCTTCATTTGAAACAATGTGGAATAGTTTCGCAACTCATGCCACCTGGAACACCACAACGTAATCATGTGTCCGAACGTCGTAACCGTACTTTATTAGATATGGTGCGATCTATGATGTCTCTTACCAATTTACCACTATCTTTTTGGGGTTATGCTTTAGAGACGGCTGCATTCACATTAAATAGGGCACCATCTAAATCCTTTGAGACGACACCATATGAACTGTGGTTTAGCAAGAAACCTAAGTCGTCGTTTCTTAAAGCTTGGGGTTGCGATGCTTTTGTGAAAAAGCTTCAGCCTGATAAGCTCGAACCCAAATCGGAGAAATGTGTCTTCATAAGATACCCAAAAGAAACTGTTGGGTACACCTTCTATCACAAATCCGAAGGCAAGATATTTGTTGCTAAAAATGGATCCTTTCTAGAGGAGTTTCTCTCGAAATAAGTGAGTGGGAGGAAAGTAGACAATAGTCGGGACCACTCCCATGATTTCAGATCTGAACCGTTTATGTTATCACCATTATATTCATGTTCTAGATCCAATCTTGCAAGTTATAGTCACCTACTGCGTGTTATGATCCGGCAACCCCGGAGTGACAATAGTCGGGACCACTCCCGGTGATGACCGTAGTTTGAGGAGTTCATGTATTCACTATGTGGTAATGCTTTGTTCCGGTTCTCGATTAAAAGGAGGCCTTGATATCCCTTAGTTTCCAATAGGACCCCACTGCCACGGGAGGGTAGGACAAAAGATGTCATGCAAGTTCTTTCCATAAGCACGTATGGCTATTTACGGAATACATGCCTACATTATATTGATGAACTGGAGCTAGTGTCGTATCACCCTAGGTTATAACTGCCTCATGATGAATATCATCCAACAAGTCACCGATACAATGCCTACGAATTTATCATATATTGTTCTCTCTAAGTTACTACTGCTAGCATCGCTGCTACACTTGCTACAAAATTACTGCTATCAATATTACCGTTACCATTGTTGCTGCTACTATTATCAAAGCTATCATACTACTTGGCTACTGATCACTTTGCTGCAGATAATTAATCTCCAGGTGTGGTTGAATTTATAACTCAGCTGCAAATACCTTCAAATATTCTTTGGCTCCCCTTGTGTCGAATCTATAAATTTGGGTTGAATACTCTACCCTCGAAAACTGTTGCGATCCCCTATACTTGTGGGTTACCAAGACCTTTTTCGGGCGCCGTTGTCGAGGACCATAGCTATATTTGTTGAGTCACTTGGGATTATTATCACTTTATCACTATGAAGAATCTGAAGGATGCTAAGACTAAGATATTTCCCTCAAAGATGAGGGGAGGTAAGGAACTGCCATCAAGTTCTTGTTTAGATTCACCTTCTATTATAAGTAAACTTGCAACAGCACCACATGCTATTAATTTTGATATGTCGCAAGTTATTGATGATGCTACTTCTGCTATGGATAATTCTTATGATGATGCTAGTACCTTGCTTGATAATGATGATGTGCCACTTGGTGAATTTCTTGATAAACAAATTGCTAGAGTAATACAACATGATGTTGTTAAATCTGATGATGAGCTTGAAACTGAATCTCCTGAAACACCTGCTAGAACTAGCCTTCCTAGATATGAATTGCCTAAGGTACCGGAAGTCTATGCTATGAATGAAGAGACAACTAGAGATATTGTTACTTGTAAGGATAGAGATGATCTAGAGAAATTATTATGCAAGTATAAAGAAAAATATCTCTAAATGCTAGAATGAAATGTGATCCTAAGTTTGCTACTTCACCTATCTTTATTGATGATAAGGATTATGAATTCTCTGCCGACCCAGAGTTGATTACTTTGGTTGAATCTTATCCTTTCCATGGTTATGAAACTAAAACTGTTGTGGCACATCTTACTAAGTTGAATGACATAGCCACCCTTTTTACTCATGATGAGGAAACTCGCTATTACTTTATTCTCAAATTATTTCCTTTCTCATTAAAGGGTGATGCTAAAGCTTGGTACAATACTCTTTCTCCTAGTTGTGTGCGTAGTCCCCAGGATATGATCTATTACTTCTCTGAAAAATATTTTCCTGCTCATAAGAAACAAGCTGCCTTGCAGGAAATATTTAACTTTGTTCAAATTAAAGAAGAGAGTCTCCCACAAGCTTGGGGGAGGCTTTGCCAATTACTTAGTGATTTGCCTAATCATCCTCTTAAGAAAAATGAAATACTTGATATCTTCTATAATGGACTAACCGATGCTTCTAGGGATTTCCTAGATAGTTTTGCTGGTTCTGTTTTTAGGGAACAAACTGTTGGACAAGCTGAGTAATTATTGAATAACATATTGAAAACTTATGATGATTGGACTCTTCCTAAACCACCGGCTAAACCCACTCCGAGGAAGAGGGGTATATTATATCTCAGTCCTGAAGATATGCAAGAGGCAAAGAAATCTATGAAGGAAAAAGGTATTAAAGTTGAGGATGTTAAAAATTTACCTCCTATTGAAGAAATACATGAGCTTAATACACCACCACTGCCTAAGGTGGTAGAGGTAAATTCTCTTATGAATTTCAATGATAATGACAATTCTCACAATATGCATCCTAGCCAATGCCTTTATGAGTTTGAAAACTACATTAGGAAACAAGATCACTTCAATGCAAATGTTATGAAACAATTGAAATACAACTCTGATATGATTGCTCGCTTGAGTGACTTGTTATTTAGAATCTCAAATGATGTTAGAGGTGTTGGAAAACATGCTTCTATGGTTCAAACTCAGTTAGAACAAGTTGCTAAATCTCAAAGAGAATTGCTTGATGAAATGAATAATAATATACATGACTTTGCTGTTCGAGTTGCAACTAGAGGAGGTAAAATGACTCAAGAACCACTTTATCCTGAGTTACACCCAAAAAGAATAGAACAAGACTCACAAAGAGTTTACACTAGTGCACCTAGTCCTTCTAAAAAGAAAAAGAAGAAGAAAAATGATAGGACTTTACATGCTTCTAGTGAACCTGAAATAGAAAAACCTCCTGATAATGATGATGAAACTTCTATCTCTGATGCTGAAACTCGGTCTGGTAATGAAAATTCACCTAGTGATAATGAAAAAGATAATGCTGAGGTTCATGAAAATACCCAACCAAATAATAAAGAACCAGACAATGATGTTGAGATAGAACCACCTGTTGACCTTGATAACCCACAACCTAAGAATAAAAGGTATGACAAAAGAGACTTTGTTGCTAGAAAACACGGTAAAGAAAGAGAATAGTGGGTTCAAAAACCTATGCCTTTTCCACCTAAGTCAACTAAAAAGAATGATGATGAAGAATTTGAACGCTTTGCTGAAATGTTGAGGCCAGTCTTTTTGCGTACTCGCTTGACTGATATCTTGAAAATGCCTCCTTATGCAAAGTATATGAAAGACATCAT
The DNA here is from genome assembly GCF_002162155.2 of Triticum dicoccoides. Classification (NCBI taxonomy): domain Eukaryota; kingdom Viridiplantae; phylum Streptophyta; class Magnoliopsida; order Poales; family Poaceae; genus Triticum; species Triticum dicoccoides. The sequence continues at coordinate 41,400,257 of NC_041386.1, read as the reverse complement.
CACTAATAAGAGAAAACACCGGAAGCTAAAATCTACACTATGCTTGCTAATTATACTTTTAAAGATGGAGTACCTAAAAAACTTGGAGATCCTAAAATACCAACTATACCTTGCTCTATCAAAAAGAATTATGTGAAAACTGTTTTGTGTGATTTAGGAGCTGGTGTTAGTGTTATGCCTTTCTCTTTATATAAAAGACTTGATTTGAATAAACTCACACCTACTGAAATATCTTTGCAAATGGCTGACATATCAACTGCCATACCTATCAGTATCTGTGAGGATGTGCCCGTTGTTGTTGCTAATGTTACTATTTTGACTGAGTTTGTTATACTTGAGATGCCCGAGCACGACAACATGTCGATTATCCTTGGTAGACCCTTCTTGAATATTGTAGGGGCTATTATTGATTGCAATAAAAGCAAGGTCACTTTTCATATCAATGGTAATGTGCATACGGTGCACTTTTCGAAGAAACAATTCCAAGTGAATGGTATTAATGTTATTAAAAAATCTCCGACAATCACTATTGGAAGTTCTTCAAATGCCTCTACCTACTGTCAAAAAGAAATATGAAATGCTTATTGTTGGGGACATTAATATCCCCATTGAGGTAACTTAGTGATTTGCGGAAGTTCTTCGGCTTCATGCTAATCAAGAGTGGTTGTTAATAAGACCTGATCAACCTTATTAATGGATCATTTTTTAGCGCTATGAAGTTGATGAATTTAGTAAGCAATACCTTCTGTCCCTACTTTTTGTTTTCTGTTTTTATTAGTTAAATAAAATAAAATGTCATGTTTTGTCTATTTTCCGATTTTCCCATGCAATAAAAAAGACCCAAAAATAAAAGTTCTCGGAATGCCCTGAAAATTTAATACGATTTTTTCTAAATATTTCTGAATTTTTGGTGCAAATAACATCAGAGGGAGGTGCACCAGGTAGGCACAACCCACCTGGGCGCGCCAGGACCCCAGGCGCGCCCTAGTGGGTTGTGGTCCCCACGTAGCCCCCCTCACTTATCTCTTTATACCACATCATCACTTACCTCCAGAAAAAATCTCCATTGCTCTCTCCCGTGTTCTTGCTCTCAAACCTGCGGATTTCGATCTCTTTGCTCAAAGCTCCATTTCCGAAACTGTTTCGGGGGATTGTTGCTTGGTATGTGACTCCACCGTTTGTCCAATAGTTTTTGTTTTAGTGGTTTATATTTTGAATAATTAGTTACTCTTGGTGCTGCTATAGATGAGCTTGCATGTTGAATTCTTATTGTTCTAAGTAGTTTGAATGCTTGTTATCGCCTTTATGTATCCCTATGAGTAGTTGGTATCAATTTTGTGAAGTTCTGTTGAGAAAACTTTGTGGGCTAATAAATTTCGGAATTTTTGTTCATAGGAAAACCATGAATATCTTTAGGAAGTTTGGTTCCAAGAAGAACTCTAAGGGTGTTATTGGGGAGTCATCTCACAGTGATCTCCATCCTTGGAGGTTGACGGAAGTACGGTCATGCGAATGGCCACACACCCCATTCATGGAAGAGACTGGGATCCTTCAGGAGTTCACACAATATGCTGCTAATGTCGGCCTCACCGACTTCATCGCAGCTGAATGCGAACAGTATCATCTCCTCACAAACTCCTTTGTTCAAAGCTTTACTTTCCTCTCTAGGAATAATCTGTTGGGAAACGTAGTAATTTCAAAAAAATTCCTACGCACATGCAAGATCATGGTGATGCATAGCAACGAGAGGGGAGAGTGTTGTCTACGTACCCTCGTAGACCGACAGCGGAAGCGTTATAACAACACGGTTAATGTAGTCGTACGTCTTCACGGCCCGACCGATCAAGCACCGAAATTACGGCACCTCCGAGTTCTAGCACACGTTCAGCTCGATGACGATCCCCGGACTCCGATCCAGCAAAGTGTCGGGGAAGAGTTCCGTCAGCACGACGGCGTGGTGACGATCTTGATGTTCTACCGTCGCAGGGCTTCGCCTAAGCACCGCTACAATATTATCGAGGATTATGGTGGAGGGGGGCACCGCACACGGCTAAGAGAACGATCACGAAGATCAACTTGTGTGTCTATGGGGTGCCCCCTGCCCCCGTATATAAAGGAGTGGAGGAGGGGAGGGCCGGCCCTCTCTATGGCGCGCCCTAGGGGAGTCCTACTCCCACCGGGATAGGATTCCCCCTTTCCTAGTCCAACTAGGAGTCCTTCCATGTAGTAGGAGTGGAGACAAGGAAGGGGAAGAGGGAAGAGAAGGAAGGAGGGGGCGCAGCCCCTCCCCCTAGTCCAATTCGGACTAGGCCTTGGCGGGCGCGCGGCCTGCCTCTCCCTCTCCCCTAAAGCCCAATAAGGCCCATATACTTCTTCTCCCGTATTCCCGTAACTCCCCGGTACTCCGAAAAATACCCGAACCACTCGGAACCTTTCCGATGTCCGAATATAGTCGTCCAATATATCGATCTTTACGTCTCGACCATTTCAAGACTCCTCGTCATGTCCCCGATCTCATCCGGGACTCCGAACTCCTTCGATACATCAAAACTGATAAACTCATAATATAACTGTCATCGAAACCTTAAGCGTGCGGACCCTACGGGTTCGAGAACAATGTAGACATGACCGAGACATGTCTCCGGTCAATAACCAATAGCGGAACCTGGATGCTCATATTGGCTCCTACATATTCTACGAAGATCTTTATCGGTCAGACCGCATAACAACATATGTTGTTCCCTTTGTCATCGGTATGTTACTTGCCCGAGATTTGATCGTCGGTATCTCAATACCTAGTTCAATCTCGTTACCGGCAAGTCTCTTTACTCATTCCGTAATACATCATCTCGCAACTAACTCATTAGTTGCAATGCTTGCAAGGCTTATGTGATGTGCATTACCAAGAGGGCCCAGAGATACCTCTCCGACAATCGGAATGACAAATCCTAATCTCGAAATACGCCAACCCAACATTTACCTTTGGAGACACCTCTAGAGCTCCTTTATAATCACCCAGTTACATTGTGACGTTTGGTAGCACACAAAGTGTTCCTCCGGCAAATGGGAGTTGCATAATCTCATAGTCATAGTAACATGTATAAGTCATGAAGAAAGCAATAGCAACATACTAAACGATCGGGTGCTAAGCTAATGGAATGGGTCATGTCAATCACATCATTCTCCTAATGATGTGATCTCGTTAATTAAATAACAACTCTTTGTCTATGGTTAGGAAACATAACCATCTTTGATTAACGAGCTAGTCTAGTAGAGGCATACTAGTGACACTCTGTTTGTCTATGTATTGACACATGTATTATGTTTCCGGTTAATACAATTCTAGCATGAATAATAAACATTTATCATGAAATAAGGAAATAAATAATAACTTTATTATTGCCTCTAGGGCATATTTCCTTCAGTCTCCCACTTGCACTAGAGTCAATAATCTAGTTCACATTGCTATGTGATTTAACACCAATAGTTCACATCATTATGTGACCAACACTCAAAGGGTTTACCAGAGTCAATAATCTAGTTCACATCGCTATGTGATTAACACCCAAAGAGTACTAAGGTGTGATTATGTTTTGCCTGTGAGAGAAGTTTAGTCAACGGGTTTGCCATATTCAGATCCGTATGTATTTTGCAAATTTCTATGTCAACAATGCTCTGCACGGAGCTACTCTAGCTAATTGCTCCCACTTTCAATATGCATCCAGATTGAGACTTAGAATCATCTGGATCAGTGTCAAAGTTTGCATCGACGTAACCCTTTACGATGAACCTTTTGTCACCTCCATAATCGAGAAACATATCCTTATTCCACTAAGGATAATTTTGACCGCTATCCAGTGATCTACTTCCTAGATCACTATTGTATTCCCTCGCTTAACACAGTGTAGGGTATACAACAGATCTGGTACACAGCATGGCATACTTTATAGAATCTATGGCTGAGGCATAGGGAATGACTTTCATTCTCTTTCTATCTTCTGTCGTGGTCGGGCTTTGAGTCTTACTCAATTTCACACCTTGCAACACAGGCAAGAACTCTTTCTTTGACTGTTCCATTTTGAACTACTTCAAAATCTTGTCAAGGTATGTACTCATTGAAAAAACTTATCAAGCGTCTTGATCTATCTCTATAGATCTTGATGCTCAATATGTAAGCAGCTTTACCGAGGTCTTTCTTTGAAAAACTCCTTTCAAATATTCCTTTATGCTTTCCAGAAAATTATGCATTATTTCCGATCAACAATATGTTGTTCACATATACTTATCAGAAATGATGTAGTGCTCCCACTCACTTTCTTGTAAATACAGGCTTCACTGCAAGTCTGTATAAAACTATGTGCTTTGATCAACTTATCAAAGCGTATATTCCAACTCCAAGATTCTTGCACCAGTCCATAGATGGATCGCTGGAGCTTGCATATTTAGTTAACACCTTTAGGATCGACAAAACCTTCTAGTTGCATCGTATACAACTCTTCTTTAGTAAATCCATTAAGGAATGCAGTTTTGTTTATCCATTTGCCAGATTTCATAAAATGCGGCAATTTCTAACATGATTCGGATAGTCTTAAGCATAGATACAAGTGAGAAAATCTCATCGTAGTCAACACCTTGAACTTGTCGAAAACCTTTTGCGACAATTCTAGCTTTGTAGATAGTAACACTACTATCAGCGTCCGTCTTCCTCTTGAAGATCCATTTATTTTCTATGGCTTGCCGATCATCGGGCAAATCCATCAAAGTCCATACTTTGTTATCATACATGGATCATATCTCAGATTTCATGGCCTCAAACCATTTCGCGGAATCTGGGCTCATCATCGCTTCCTCATAGTTCGCAAGTTCGTCATGGTCTAGTAACATGACTTGCAGAACAGGATTACCGTACCACTCTGGTGCGGATCTCACTCTGGTTTACCTACGAGATTCGGTAGTAACTTGATCTGAAGTTACATGATCATCATCATTAGCTTCCTCACTAATTGGTGTAGTAGTCACAGGAACAGATCTCTGTGATGAACTACTTTCCAATAAGGGAGCAGGTACAGTTACCTCATCAAGTTCTACTTTCCTCCCACTCACTTCTTTCGAGAGAAACTCCTTCTCTAGAAAAACTCCAAACTTAGCAACAAAAGTATTGCCTTCGGATTTGTGATAGAAGGTGTACCCAACAGTCTCCTTTGGGTATCCTATGAAGACATATTTCTCCGATTTGGGTTTGAGCTTATTAGGATGAAACCTTTTCATATAAGCATCACAACCCCAAACTTTAAGAAACGGCAACTTTGGTTTCTTGCCAAACCACAGTTCAGATTGTGTCGTCTCAACGGACTTAGATGGTGCCCTATTTAACATGAATGCAGCTATCTCTAATGCATAACCCCAAAACAATAGTGGTAGATCGGTAAGAGACATCATAGATTGCACCATATCTAATAAAGTACGGTTATGACGTTCGGACACACCATTATGCTGTGGTGTTCCAGGTGGCGTGAGTAGTGAAACTATTTCACATTGTTTTTAACTGAAGGCCAAACTCGTAACTCAAATATTTTACTTCTACGATCATATCGTAGAAACTTTCATTTTTGTTACAATGATTCTCCACTTCACTCTGAAATTCTTTGAATTTTTCAACTGTTTCAGACTTGTGTTTTATTAAGTAGATATACCCATATCTGCTCAAATCATCTGTGAAGATCAGAAAATAATGATACCTGCCACGAGCTTAATATTCGTCGGACCACATACATCAGTATGTATTATTTTGCAACAAATCTGTCGCTCGCTCCATTGTTCCGGAGAACGGAGTCTTAGTCATCTTGCCCATGAGGCATGGTTCGCAAGCATCAACTGATTCATAATCAAGTGATTCCAAAAGCCCATCAGCATGGAGTTTCTTCATGCGCTTTACACCAATATGACCTAAACGGCAGTGCCGCAAATAAGTTGCACTATCATTATTAACTTTGCATCTTTTGGCTTCAATATCATGAATATGTGTATCACTACGATCGAGATCCAACGAACCATTTTCATTGGGTGTGTAACCATATAAGGTTTTATTCATGTAAACAGAACAACAATTTATTCTCTTACTTAAATGAATAACCGTTTTGCAATAAACATGATCAAATCATATTTATGCTCAACGCAAACACCAAATAACACTTATTTAGGTTCAACACTAATCCCGAAAGTATAGGGAGTGTGCGATGATGATCATATCAATCTTGGAACCACTTCCAACACACATCGTCACTTCACCCTTAACTAGTCTCTGTTCATTCTGCAACTCCTGTTTCGAGTTACTACTCTTAGCAACTGAACTAGTATCAAATACTAAGGGGTTGCTATAAACACTAGTAAAGTACACATCAATAACATGTATATCAAATATACTTATGTTCACTTTGCCATCCTTCTTATCCGCCAATCACTTGGGGTAGTTCCGCTTCCAGTGACCAGTCCCTTTGCAGTAGAAGCACTTAGTCTCAGGCTTAGGACCAGACTTGGGCTTCTTCATTTGCGCAGCAACTTGCTTGTTGTTTTTCTTGAAGTTCCCCTTTTTCCCTTTGCCCTTTTCTTGAAACTAGTGATCTTGTCAACCATCAACACTTGATGCTCTTTCTTGATTTCTACCTTTGTCGATTTCATCATCATGAAAAGCTCGGGATTCGTTTTCGTCATCCCTTGCATACTATAGTTCATCACGAAGTTCTACTAACTTGGTGATGGTGACTAGAGAATTCTGTCAATCACTATCTTATCTGGAAGATTAACTCCTACTTGATTAAAGCGATAGTAGTACCCAGACAATCTGAGCACATGCTCACTAGTTGAGCGATTCTCCTCCATATTTTAGCTATAGAACTTGTTGGAGACTTCATATCTCTCAACTCGGGTATTTGCTGAAATATTAACTTCAACTCCTGGAACATCTCATATGGTCCATGACGTTCAAAACGTCTTTGAAGTCCCGATTCTAAGCCGTTAAGCATGGTGCACTAAACTATCAAGTAGTCATCATATTTAGCTAGCCAAACGTTCATAACGTCTGCATCTGCTCCTGCAATAGGTCTGTCACCTAGAGGTGCATCAAGGACATAATTCCTCTGTGCAGCAATGAGGATAAACCTCAGATCACGGATCCAAACTGCATCATTGCTTCTAACATCTTTCAACACAATTTTCTCTAGGAACATATCAAAATAAACACAGGGAAGAAACAACGCGAGCTATTGATCTACAACATGATTTGCAAAATACTACCAGGACTAAGTTCATGATAAATTTAAGTTCAATTAATCATATTACTTAAGAACTCCCACTTAGACAGACATCTCTCTAGTCATCTAAGTGATCACGTGATCCAAATCAACTAAACCATGTCCGATCATCACGTGAGATGGAGTTGTTTTCAATGGTGAACATCACTATGTTGATCATATCTACTATATGATTCACGTTCGACCTTTCGGTCTCCGTGTTCCGAGGCCATATCTGTATATGCTAGGCTCGTCAAGTTTAACCTGAGTATTTCACGTGTGCAACTGTTTTGCACCCGTTGTATTTGAACGTAGAGCCTATCACACCCGATCATCATGTGGTGTCTCAGCACGAAGAACTTTCGCAATGGTGCATACTCAGGGAGAACACTTCTTGATAATTATTGAGAGATCATCTTAAAATGCTACCGTCAAACTAAGCAAAATAAGATGTATAAAAGATAAACATCATATGTAATCAAAATATGTGACATGATATGGCCATCATCATCTTGCGCCTTTGATCTCCATCTCCAAAGTACTGTCATGATCTCTATCATTACCGGCATGACACCATGATCTCCATCATCTTGATCTATATCAATGTGTCGTCACGTGGTCGTCTCGCCAACAATTGCTCTTGCAACTATTGCTATCGCATAGCGATAAAGTAAAGCAATTATTGGGCGCGTGCATCTTATGCAATAGAGAGACAACCATAAGGCTTTTGCCAGTTGCCGATAACTTCAACAAAACATGATTATATCATACAACAACTTATATCTCATCACGTCTTGACCATATCACATCACAACATGCCCTGCAAAAACAAGTTAGACGTCCTCTACTTTGTTGTTGCAAGTTTTACGTGGCTGCTACTGGGCTTAGTAAGAACCGTACTTACCTACGCATCAAAACCACAACGATAGTTTGTCAAGTTGGTGTTGTTTTAACCTTCGCAAGGACCAGGCGTAGCCACACTCGGTTCAACTAAAGTTGGAGAAACTGACACCCGCCAGCCACCTGTGTGCAAAGCACGTCGGTAGAACCAGTCTCGCGTAAGCGTACGCGTAATGTTGGTCCAGGCCGCTTCATCCGACAATACCGCTGAACCAAAGTATGACATGCTGGTAAGCAGTATGACTTATATCGCCCACAACTCACTTGTGTTCTACTCGTGCACAACATCAACGCATAAAACCTAGGCTCTGATGCCACTGTTGGGGAACGTAGTAATTTCAAAAAAAATCCTATGCACATGCAAGATCATGGTGATGCATAGCAACGAGAGGGGAGAGTGTTGTCTACGTACCCTCGTAGACCGACAGCGGAAGCGTTATAACAACGCGGTTGATGTAGTCGTACGCCTTCACGGCCCGACCAATCAAGCATCGAAACTACGGCACCTCCGAGTTCTAGCACATGTTCAGCTTGATGACGATCCCCGGACTCCGATCCAGCAAAGTGTCGGGGAAGAGTTCCGTCAGCACGACGGCATGGTGACGATCTTGATATTCTACCGTCGCAGGGCTTCGCCTAAGCACCGCTACAATATTATCGAGGATTATGGTGGAGGGGGGCACCGCACACGGCTAAGAGAACGATCACGAAGATCAACTTGTGTGTCTATGGGGTGCCCCCTGCCCCCGTATATAAAGGAGTGGAGGAGGGGAGGGCCGGCCCTCTCTATGGCGCGCCCTAGGGGAGTCCTACTCCCACCGGGAGTAGGATTCCCCCTTTCCTAGTCCAACTAGGAGTCCTTCCATGTAGTAGGAGTAGGAGACAAGGAAGGGGAAGAGGGAAGAGAAGGAAGGAGGGGGCGCAGCCCCTCCCCCTAGTCCAATTCGGACTAGGCCTTGGGGGCGCGCGGCCTGCCTCTCCCTCTCCCCTAAAGCCCAATAAGGCCCATATACTTCTTCTCCCGTATTCCCGTAACTCCCCGGTACTCCGAAAAATACCCGAACCACTCGGAACCTTTCCGATGTCCGAATATAGTCGTCCAATATATCGATCTTTACGTCTCGACCATTTCGAGACTCCTCGAACTCATAATATAACTGTCATCGAAACCTTAAGCGTGCGGACCCTACGGGTTCGAGAACAATGTAGACATGACCGAGACATGACTTCGGTCAATAACCAATAGCGGAACCTGGATGCTCATATTGGCTCCTACATATTCTACGAAGATCTTTATCGGTCAGACCGCATAACAACATACGTTGTTCCCTTTGTCATCGGTATGTTACTTGCCCGAGATTTGATCGTCGGTATCTCAATACCTAGTTCAATCTCGTTACCGGCAAGTCTCTTTACTCGTTCCGTAATACATCATCTCGCAACTAACTCATTAGTTGCAATGCTTGCAAGGCTTATGTGATGTGCATTACCGAGAGGGCCCAGAGATACCTCTCCGACAATCGGAGTGACAAATCCTAATCTCAAAATACGCCAACCCAACATTTACCTTTGGAGACATCTCTAGAGCTCCTTTATAATCACCCAGTTACGTTGTGACGTTTGATAGCACACAAAATGTTCCTCCGGCAAATGGGAGTTGCATAATCTCATAGTCATAGGAACATGTATAAGTCATGAAGAAAGAAATAGCAACATACTAAACGATCGGGTGCTAAGCTAATGGAATGGGTCATGTCAATCACATCATTCTCCTAATGATGTGATCCCATTAATCAAATAACAACTCTTTGTCTATGGTTAGGAAACATAACCATCTTTGATTAACGAGCTAGTCTAGTAGAGGCATACTAGTGACACTCTGTTTGTCTATGTATTCACACATGTATTATGTTTCCGGTTAATACAATTCTAGCATGAATAATAAACATTTATCATGAAATAAGGAAATAAATAATAACTTTATTATTGCCTCTAGGGCATATTTCCTTCATAATCCCCCCGAAGTGCGATTTGATTTATATGCTGAAACCCATCAGATACCACTTACTGAATTTTGTAACACATGCATGATCCCTTATGATGGGAGTTTAGTTGAGCCTAGGCCGGCAGAGTTTGAGGCCTTTTATCATACTTTGACAGTGGGAGATGAGAGAGGGGTGTCAGCCTTCACCGCCACTAGTATACAAGTTGGGATTTTCGCTACTCGTTTGGCGGCTCACTTTAATGTTGAGATACGTGATGACCCACAAGTATAGGGGATCTATCGTAGTCCTTTCGATAAGTAAGAGTGTCGAACCCAACGAGGAGCATAAGAAAATGACAAGTAGTTTCCAGTAAGGTATTCTCTGCAAGCACTGAAATTATCGGTAACAGATAGTTTTGTGATAAGGTAATTCGTAATGGGTAACAAGTAACAAAAGTAAACAAGGTGCAGCAGGGTGGCCCAATCCTTTTTGTAGCAAAGGAAAAGCCTGGACAAACTGTTATATAAAGGAAAGCGCTCGTCAAGCTTGTTTTCATCATGCTGATATGATTCGCGTTCGTTACTTTGATAATTTGATATGTGGGTGGACCGGTGCTTGGGTACTGCCCTTCCGTGGACAAGCATCCCACTTATGATTAACCCCCCTTGCAAGCATCCGCAACTACGAAAAGAAGAATTAAGGTAAACCTAACCATAGCATGAAACATATGGATCCAAATCAACCCCTTATGAAGCAGCGCATAAATTAGGGTTTAAGCTTCTGTCACTCTAGCAACCCATCATCTACTTATTACTTCCCAATGCCTTCCCCTAGGCACAAACAATGGTGAAGTGTCATGTAGCCAACGTTCACATAAAACCACTAGAGGAAAGACAACATACATCTCATCAAAATATCGAACGAATACCAAATTCACATGACTACTCATAGCAAGACTTCTCCCATGTCCTCAGGAACAAATGTAACTACTCACAAATCATATTCATGTTCATAATCAGAGGGGTATTAATATGCATAAAGGATCTGAACATATAATCTTCCACCGAATAAACCAACTAGCATCAACTACAAGGAGTAATCAACACTACTAGCAACCCACAGGTACCAATCTGAGGTTTTGAGACAAAGGTCGGATACAAGAGATGAACTAGGGTTTGAGAGGAGATGGTGCTGGTGAAGATGTTGATGGGGATTGACCCCATCCCGATGAGAGGATCGATGGTGACGATTTCCCCCTCCCGAAGGGATGTTTCCCCGACAGAATAGCTCCGCCGAAGCCCTAGATTGGTTCCGCCTCGAGACGGCGGCGCTTCGTCCCGAAAGCTTCCTTCTGATTTTTTCCAGCGCAAAAGACACCTTATACCAGAAGATGGGCATCGGGGGGCTTCCAGGTGGCCCACGAGGAAGGGGGCGCGCCTAGTGGGGTAGGGCGCGCCCTCCACCCTCGTGGATGGTGGGTGGCCCCCCTCTGGTGCTTTCTTTGCCCAATATTTTTAATATATTCCAAAACAGACTTTTGTGGAGTTTCAGGACTTTTGGAGTTGTGCAGAATAGGTCTCTAATATTTGCTCCTTTTCTAGCCCAGAATTCCAGCTGCTGACACTCTCCCTCTTCATGTAAACCTTGTAAAATAAGAGAGAAAAGGCATAAGTATTGTGACATAATGTGTAATAACAGCCCATAATGCAATAAATATCGATATAAAAGCATGATGCAAAATGGACGTATCAACTCCCCCAAGCTTAGACCTCGCTTGTCCTCAAGCGGAAGTCGATATCAAAAAATATGTCGACATGTTTAGAGATAGAGGTGTCAATAAAATAAAATACGGACATGAGGGCATCATGATAATTCTTAGAATAGCAACAATGTAAAGTATGAATCAGAAACTTCATTGACAAACTAGCGAACTATAATCTCAGTCATTGAAGCAATTGCAATTTATCATAACATTGGAAAGAGTCAATATAAGAGCTTTTCAGCAAGTCCTCATACTCAACTATCATTTAGTATTTCACAATTAACACTCACGCAATACTTATTGGTATGAAGTTTTGCCTCCCAACCTTTTACCTCAAGGGTAACGTCAACAATAATGCTTTATGAAAACCCACATCCAATTATATTTATATATATATAGGACAGGGCTATTCTGTTACTAGTAACAGAATAATATTCTGTTACCCTCCGGCCCTATATAGGAGCGACGGCGACCGAACCCACCACCTCCCTCCCGATTCCCAACTCCTCCTCCAGCGCGTCGCCCCCTCCCACCCCGCCGGCGGTCCGCCCCCTCCCTTCCCCACCACGCGCCGCCCCTCCCTTCCCGCCGGTGCACCACCCCCTCCCTCCCTCGCCGTGCGCCTCCCCCGCCGGTGCGCCGCATCCTC
>NC_041386.1:41346537-41387141 GCF_002162155.2 Triticum dicoccoides | reverse complement strand
AGCCCCGCAGTCCCTCCCTCCAGCGTGCCGCCCCACACCCCCTCCCTCGAGCGTGCCGCCCCGCCATGGTCCTCCCTCTAGCGTGCCGCCAGACCACGCTCTATGCAGCGCTTCCACGTGATCCTCTGTACGCAGCCGGCGTCTCACCTCACGCCGCCGCACAACATCTTTCTTGCGTCGTGACAGCCACCCCAGTTCCGGCGTAGTAAGTACCTAGGTACGAGTTAAAAATGGTGGTCCGTTCGGAATAAAAGAAATGGAAGAAATTCAAATTGTAAAGTTCAAACAAAAAAAGAAACCCCATGAAAATCCTGGTTAGTAAGTACCTCAGTACAAGTCGTAAAATGAGAGAAGTTCAGAACAACATTGTCAAAAAAATGTTGAGTTAAAAAAGGAAACAAAACAAACACATTTTCTTTTTGAATAAAATATCATTCAGTTCGATGATACAAACCATACAAGTACAGGGCCGACGATACAGTAAACCGTTGAAAACTTACAAGAAAAAAATTACCAAAAAAACAGAGCAAAGTCTAGTTAGTGAAAACACGCTTAGTACAAACCCATGCAAGCATCAGTACAAGTATCCTTTTTCGGAACCATTCAAAATTACTCTACAAAAAATAGCTCAGTACAAACATACATATATATCAGTACGACTACTCTGTTTTTCACACGAGAAAACAGCAGGATCCGTCATGCCGTATTCAAAATTACTCTTAAACGGTTGCGAAGTAGAGAAAACGTTCAACATGACTAAGTTTCACATTTTCGATAGCTATCCAACGGTATATTATTTGCCATATTCGACAAACTTTTTAAAGAAATCGCGTTCAAAATCAAATTTGACCATATTCGAATTCGTTTTTAAACCGTAAGAAATTAGAAAAACATTTCTATACAAAAAAGTTGCGCATTTTAAATAGCTTTCCAACGCCATATCATTTGCGTCAATCCGACAAACCATTTGCAAAAAATCGCGAAAATACGCTTCGCCTAGAATTTCACCGTTTTTAAATTACTTTTAAATCATAATGAATTAGAAAAAACAATACATATATGGAAGATGCGGATTTTCACCAGCTTTCCAACGCCATCTTATTTGCTCAATTCCGACAAACCATTTGAAAATTGAGTCCAAAATACGATTCACGTTTTCGGTTTTGAAAAAAATGGTTTTTTCAAAACTGCTCTTAAACCATAATGATTTTGCGAAAACTTTCAATATACTTGAAATATGGTTGTCAAGAGCTTTCCAACGATATATTACACGCCACGTTCCGACAAAAAAATTACAAAAAGTTTTTGAACTAAAGAAGACGATGTGTTAAACACAACTGAAAGCATCACCACACAACCTTCTTCTTGTAGACGTTGTTGGGCCTCCAAGTGCAGAGGTTTGTAGGACAGTAGCAAATTTCCCTCAAGTGAATGACATAAGGTTTATCAATCCGTAGGAGGCCTAGGATGAAGATGGTCTCTCTCAAGCAACCCTGCAACCAAATAACAAAGAGTCTCTTGTGTCCCCAACACACCCAATACAATGGTAAATTCTATAGGTGCACTAGTTCGGCGAAGAGATGGTGATACAAGTGGTATATGGATGGTAGATAAAGGTATTTGTAATCTGAAATTATAAAAACAGCAAGGTAACTAATGATAAAAGTGAGCGTAAACGGTATTGCAATGCATTGAAACAAGGCCTAGGGTTCATACTTTCACTAGTGCAAGTTCTCTCAACAATAATAACATAATTGGATCATATAACTATCCCTCAACATGCAACAAAGAGTCACTCCAAAGTCACTAATAGCGGAGAACGAAAGAAGAGATTATGGTAGGGTACAAAACCACCTCAAAGTTATTCTTTCCAATCAATCCGTTGGGCTATTCCTATAGGTGTCACAAACAGCTTTAGAGTTCGTACTAGAATAACACCTTAAGACACAAATCAACCAAAACACTAATGTCACCTAGATACTCCAATGTCACCTCATGTATCCGTGGGTATGATTATATCATATGCGTCACACAATCTCAGATTCATCTATTCAACCAACACATAAAACCTCAAAGAGTGCCCCAAAGTTTCTATCGGAGAATCATGAAGAAAATGTGTGCCAACCCCTATGCATAGGTTCATGGGTGGAACCCGCAAGTTGATCACCAAAACATACGTCAAGTGAATCACGTGATATCCCATTGTCATCACAGATACGCACGGCAAGACATACATCAAGTGTTCTCAAATCTTTAAAGACTCAATCCGATAAGATAACTTCAAAGGGGAAACTCGATCCATTAAAAGAGAGTAGAGGGGGGAAGAAACATCATAGGATCCAAATATAATAGCAAAGCTCGTGATACATCAAGATCGTATCACCTCAAGAACACGAGAGAGAGAAAGATCAAACACATAGCTACTGGTACATACCCTCAGCCCCGAGGGAGAACTACTCCCTCCTCATCATGGAGAGCACCGGGATGATGAAGATGGCCACCGGAGAAGGATTACCCCCTCCGGCAGGGTGCCGTAACGGGTCTAGATTGGCTTTTGGTGGCTACGGAGGCTTCTGGCAGAACTCCCGATCTATTGTGCTCCCTGATAGTTTTTAGGGTATGTGGGTATATATGGGTGAAAGAGATACGTCAGGGGAGCCACGAGGGGCCCACGAGGGTGGAGGGCGTGCCCCCCTGCCTCGTGGCTCCCTCGTTCCTTTCCTGGCATGCATTCCAAGTTTTTCCGGTAGCTTTCCTTCCAAAAATAACTTCTCCAGTTGGTTTCATTCCGTTTCGACTCCGTTTGATATTCCTTTTCTTCGAAACACCGAAATAGGCAAAAAAAATATCAATTCTGGGTTGGGCCTCTGGTTAATAGGCTAGTACCAAAAATAATATAAAAGTGGATAATAAAACCCAATATTGTCCAAAACAGTAGATAATATAGCATGGAGCAATCAAAAATTATAGATACGTTGGAGACGTATCAAGCATCCCCAAGCTTAATTCATGCTCGTCCTCGAGTAGGTAAATGATAAAAACAGAATTTTTGATGCGGAGTGCTACTTGGCATAATTTCAATGTAATTCTTCCTAATTGTGGTATGAATATTCAGATCCATAAGATTCTAGACAAAAGTTCATATTGACATAGAAATAATAATACTGCAATCATACTAACTAAGCAATTATGTCTCTTCAAAATAACATGGCCAAAGAAAGTTATCCCTACAAAATCATATAGTCTAGCTATGCTCCATCTTCACCACACAACATATTTAAATCATGCACAACCCGATGACAAGGCAAGCAATTGTTTCATACTTTTGATGTTCTCAAACCTTTTCAATCTTCACGCAATACATGAGTGTGAGCCATGGATATAGCACTATAGGTGGAATAGAATGGTGGTTGTGGAGAAGACAAAAAGGAGAAGATAGTCTCACATCAACTAGGCGTATCAACGGGCTATGGAGATGCCCATCAATAGATATCAATTTGAGTGAGTAGGGATTGTCATGCAACGGATGCACTAGAGCTATAAATTTATGAAAGCTCAAAAGAAACTAAGTGGGTGTGCATCCAACTTGCTTGCTCACGAAGACCTAGGGCATTTTGAGGAAGCTCATCATTGGAATATAAAAACCAAGTTCTATAATGAAAAATTTCCACTAGTATATGAAAGATACAACATACGAGACTCTCTATCATGAAGATCATGGTGCTACTTTGAAGCACAAGTGTGGTAAAAGGATAGTAGCATTGCTCCTTCTCTCTTTTTCTCTTTTTTTATTTTTTTATTTGTTTTTTTCTATTTGGTCCTTCTCTTTTTTATGGCCTCTTTTCTCTTTTTTATTTGGGCTTCTTTGGCCTCTTTTATTTATTTATTTTCGTCCGGAGTCTCATCCCGACTTGTGGGGGAATCATAGTATCCATCATCCTTTCCTCACTGGGACAATGCTCTAATAATGATGATCATCACACTTTTATTTTTCTTACAACTCAAGAATTACAACTCGATACTTAGAACAAAATATGACTCTATATGAATGCCTCCGGCGGTGTACTGGGATGTGCAATGATGCATGAATGGCGTGTATGAAAGAATTATGAACGGTGGCCTTGCCACAAATATGAGGTCAACTACATGATCATGCAAAGCAATATGACAATGATGAAGCGTGTCATAATAACGGAACGGTGGAAAGTTGCATGGCACTATATCTCGGAATGGCTATGGAAATGCCATAATAGGTAGGTATGGTGGCTGTTTTGAGGAAGGTATATGGTGGGTTTATGGTACCGCTAAAGTTGCGCGGTACTAGAGAGGCTAGCACTGGTGGAAGGGTGAGAGTGCGTATAATCCATGGACTCAACATTAGTCATAAAGAACTCACATACTTATTGCAAAAATCTATTAGTTATCGAAACAAAGTACTACGTGCATGCTCCTAGGGGGATAGATTGGTAGGAAAATACCATCGCTCATCCCCGGCCGCCACTCATAAGGAGGATAATCAATAAATAAATCATGCTCGGACTTCATCACATAATGGTTCACCATACGTGCATGCTACGGGAATCACAAACTTCAACACAAGTATTTCTTCAAATACACAACTACTCAGCTAGCATGACTCTAATATCACCATCTCCATATCTCAAAACAATTGTCAAGTATCAAACTTCTCTTATTATTCAATACACTCATAAGAGAATTTTATTAATCTTGAATACCTAGCATATTAGGAATTTAAGCAAATTACCATGCTATTAAGACTCTAAAAATAATCTAAGTGAAGCATGAGAGATCAATAGTTTCTATAAAACAAATACACCACCGTGCTCTAAAAGATATAAGTGAAGCACTAGAGCAAATGGCAAACTACTCCGAAAGATATAAGTGAAGATCAATGAGTAGTCGAATAATTATGCAACTATGTGAAGACTCTGTAACATTTAAGAATTTCAGATCTTGGTATTTTATTCAAACAGCAAGCAAAGCAAAAGAAAATGACATTCTAAGAATAGCAAACATCATATGAAGAAGCAAAAACTTAGGATCAACCGAAACTAACCGATAGTTGTTGAAGAAGAAAGGTGGGATGCCAGCCGGGGCATCCCCAAGCTTAGAAGCTTGAGATTTCTTGAAATATTATCTTGGGATGCCTTGGGCATCCCCAAGCTTGAGCTTTTGTGTCTCCTTAATTCCTCTCAAATCACGGTCTCCCTAAATCTCAAAAGCTACCTCCACACAAAACTCAACAAGGACTCGTGAGATAAGTTAGTATAAACCATTGCAAAAACCTTATCATACTCTACTGTAGCAAATCACTAAAATTATTATTCAACATTGCATACTAAATGCCTCTGCATATTTAATAGTCCTATCCTCAAATAGAATCATTAAAGAAGCAAACATATGCAAATAATGCAAACATAACAGCAATCTGCCTAAACAGGACAGTCTGTAAAGAATGCAGCAACATCCATACCTCCCTAGCTCCAAAAATTATGAAAGAAAATTCCCACTGTAGTGAATTTATCAGAGCTTAATATGCAAAAGGTTTCAACATTTTATCACATTCTGAATTTTCTAGGGAATTATTGCAACAGCGGTAAACTTTCTGTTTTCAAACAGCAACATGTGGACTTCTAAAATAGGCATAGTAAAGGCTATCAATGCCACTTTTATTGAAATAAAAGATGCAAAACATTGTTCTAAATAACAGCAAGAAAATCTTAACAAAATAAATTGACGCTCCAAGCAAAACACATATCATGTGGTGAATAAAAATATAGCTCCAAGTAAAGTTACCGATGAACGAAGACGAAAGAGGGGATGCCTTCCGGGGCATCCCCAAGCTTAGGCTCTTGCCACTCCTTATTCCATAATCCATCGACTCTTTACCCCAAACTTGAAAACTTCACAACACAAAACTTAACAGAAAACTCGTAAGCTCCGTTAGCGAAAAAAACAAAACACCACTTCAAGGTACTGTAATGAACTCATTCTTTATTTATATTGGTGTTAAACCTACTGTATTCCAACTTCTCTATGGTTTATAAACTCTTTTACTAGCCATAGATTCATCAAAATAAGTAAACAACACATGAAAAACAGAATCTGTCAAAAACAGAACAGTCTGTAGTAATCTGTAGCTAATGCAAACTTCTGGATCCCAAAAAATTCTAAAATAAATTGATGGACGTGAGGAATTTATCTATTAATCATCTGCAAAAATAATTAACTAAATAGAACTCTCCAATAAAAAATGGAAGCAATTCTTGTGAGCGCTAAAGTTTCTGTTTTTTACAGCATGATCAAAAAGACTTTCCCTAAGTCTTCCCAAAGGTTCTACTTGGCACAAACACTAATTAAAAGCATAAAACCACATCTAAACAGAGGCTATATGAATTATTTATTACTAAATAGGAACAAAAAGCATGGAATAAAAATAAAGTTGGGTTGCCTCCCAACAAGTGCTATCGTTTAACGCCCCTAGCTAGGCATGATGATTTCAATGATGCTCACATAAAGGATAAGAATTGAAACATAAAGAGAGCATCATGAAGAATATTACTAGCACATTTAAGTATAACCCTCTTCCTATGCATAGGGATTTTGTGAGCAAACAACTTGTGGGAACAAGAATCAACTTGCATAGGAAGGTAAAACAAGCATAACTTCAAAACTTTAAGCACATAGAGAGGAAACTTGATATTATTGCAATTCCTACAAGCATATATTCCTCCCTCATAATAATTTTCAGTAGCATCATGAATGAATCCAACAATATAACCAGCACCTAAATCATTCTTTTCATGATCTACAAGCATAGAAAATTTACTACTCTCCACATAAGCAAAATTCTTATCATTCGGAATAGTGGGAGTATCATAAGAAACTCGAATACTATAAATTGTTTCCACATTAAAAGAGTAATGTTCAGAAAAGGGGTAACCATAATCATGACAAGTTTCACTACTTTTTATATCATAAGTATCATCACAATAATCATCATAAGTAGGAGGCATGCTATCATCATTATAAATTTGCATATCGAAACTTGGGAGACTAAAAATATCATCTTCATTAAATGTAGCATCCCCAAGCTTGGGACAAACACTAATTGCAGCAAATATATTCTCAAAAACAGCATCTTCATCAAACATAGCATCCCCAAGCTTGGGCCTTTTCATATCATAAGCATAATCACTCTCATAATTAATAGTATGGATAGCACCAATAGTATAGCAATTATCATATTCTTCCAAGCAAGTGCAAAAAGATTTTCAAGATCATAAGAAGTATCATTATCTTCCACAATTATATTTTCATGAGGCACAATAGTAATAGGAGCAGAATTATTTGGGGGAGGTATCTTTTTACCTCTCTTCCTTTTTCTTTTCTTCTTCTTCACCACATCATGTGTGGGTTCAATCCTCTTTTTGGAGCTCCTTATTAATGAGATTGGTTGAATAGGAGGCTCCTCCTCGTTACTTGATTCATCATAAAGAAATAATAGGAGGGTATTGGGAAGTCTCTTCCCTTTCATTAGTATTCTCTTCATCTTCTATTTGTTTTCTTTTCTTTATGTAGTTGGCAATATAAGGATTTTCAATACAATTCACCGCACAATACATATAAATTTCCTCTAGATCAAATCCAAGAAGTTTATAACGGGCAAATTCTGGAAGATAATTAGTTATACATTTCATTTCTTTGTAACCCATAAGCAAACTAAGTTCATTATGATGTGCAAGGGAAATCAAGTCATCACAATTTTTGGACACAATACGATCATGAAACAATTTGCATTGGGTACTGAAATGATCATGTTCATTGCAAGCTCACAAGTATGGCCAAGATAATTTAAATTTTCAGCACATTCGTCTAGACTTTCTTGCAACAATTTAGTTTTTAAGTACTTATGCCTCTTGCAATATCTATCTTCCCTATTTGGTGTGTACTTACAAACCCAATGTACTCCACAAAAATTGACATGTTTATAGGAGACATTTTCATCATAACTAGTGCAATCATCATTAGTATCATGGATATTCAAAGAATTCATACTAACAACATTGCAATCATGCTCATCATTCAAATATTTAGTGCCAAACATTTTATAGATTTCTTCTTCAAGCACTTGAGCACAATTATCCTTTCCATCATACTCACGAAAGATATTAAAAAGGTGAAGCGTATGAGACAAACTCAATTCCATTTTTATAGTTTTCTTTTATAAACTAAATTAGTGCTAAAACAAGAAACTAAAAGACTCGATTGCAAGATCTAAAGATATACCTTCAAGCGCTAACCTCCCCGGCAAAGGCGCCAGAAAAGAGCTTGATGTCTACTACACAACCTTCTTCTTGTAGACGTTGTTGGGCCTCCAAGTGCATAGGTTTGTAGGACAGTAGCAAATTTCCCTCAAGTGGATGACCTAAGGTTTATCAATCCGTAGGAGGCGTAGGATGAAGATGGTCTCTCTCAAGCAACCCTGCAACCAAATAAAAAAGAGTCTCTTGTGTCCCCAACACACCCAATACAATGGTAAATTCTATAGGTGCACTAGTTCGGCGAAGAGATGGTGATACAAGTGGTATATGGATGGTAGATAAAGGTATTTGTAATCTGAAATTATAAAAACAGCAAGGTAACTAATGATAAAAGTGAGCGTAGACGGTATTGCAATGCGTTGAAACAAGGCCTAGGGTTCATACTTTCACTAGTGCAAGTTCCCTCAACAATACTAACATAATTGGATCATATAACTATCCCTCAACGTGCAACAAAGAGTCACTCCAAAGTCACTAATAGCGGAGAACGAACGAAGAGATTATGGTAGGGTACGAAACCACCTCAAACTTATTCTTTCCAATCAATCCGTTGGGCTATTCCTATAGGTGTCGCAAACAGCCCTAGAGTTCGTACTAGAATAATACCTTAAGACACAAATCAACCAAAACACTAATGTCACCTAGATACTCCAATGTCACCTCAAGTATCCGTGGGTATGATTATACGATATGTGTCACACAATCTCAGATTCATCTATTCAACCAACACATAGAACCTCAAAGAGTGCCCCAAAGTTTCTACAGGAGAATCACGACGAAAACGTGTGCCAACCCCTATGCATAGGTCAATGGGCGGAACCCGCAAGTTGATCACCAAAACATACGTCAAGTGAATCACGTGATATCTCATTGTCTCCATAGATACGCACGGCAAGACATACATCAAGTGTTCTCAAATCTTTAAAGACTCAATCCGATAAGATAACTTCAAAGGCAAAACTCGATCCATTACAAGAGAGTAGAGGGGGGAAGAAACATCATAGGATCCAAATATAATAGCAAAGCTCGCGATACATCAAGATCGTATCACCTCAAGAACACGAGAGAGAGAGAGATCAAACACATAGCTACTGGTACATACCCTCAGCCCCGAGGGAGAACTACTCCCTCCTCGTCATGGAGAGCACCGGGATGATGAAGATGGCCACCGGAGAAGGATTCCCCCCCTCCGGCAGGGTGCCGGAACGGGTCTAGATTGGCTTTCGGTGGCTACAGAGGCTTCTGGCGGCGGAACTCCCGATCTATTGTGCTCCTCGGTAGTTTTTAGGGTACATGGGTATATATGGGTGAAAGAGATACGTCAGGGGAGCCACGAGGGGCCCATGAGGGTGGAGGGCGCGCCTCCCTGCCTCATGGCTCCCTCGTTCCTTTCCTGACGTGCACTCCAAGTTTTTCTGGTAGCTTTCCTTCCAAAAATAACTTCTCCAGTTGGTTTCATTCCGTTTTGACTCTGTTTGATATTCCTTTTCTTCGAAACACTGAAATAGGCAAAAAAAACAGCAATTTTGAGCTGGGCCTCCGGTTAATAGGTTAGTCCCAAAATTAATATAAAGGTGGATAATAAAACCCAATATTGTCCAAAACAGTAAATAATATAGCATGGAGCAATCAAAAATTATAGATACGTTGGAGACGTATCAGGGCAGATGTCAACTTGTCCTTGAGTGCCTGGAAACTTTCTTGACATTTCTCAGTCCAATCAAACTTAATGCCTTTGTGTAGCAGATTGGTTAGTAGCTTGGCGATCTTGGAGAAGTTCTCGACAAAGCGACGACAATAGCTGGCAAGTCCGAGTAAGCTTCTGACTTGCTTGACAGTCTTCGGAGGGGTCCACTCAAGAATAGCCTGCACTGGCTCTGGGTTGACGGCAATACCATCCTTGGAGATGACATGCCCAAGGTAGGTTACTTCAGGAAGCCAGAATTCGCACTTGGAATACTTGGCATAAAGTTGATGTTCTCGAAGCTTCTCTAGAACAAGTCGAAGATGTTCAGCATGTTCTTCTTTGTTCTTCGAATATACCAGGATATCATCCAGATAGACTATGACGAACTTGTCGAGGTAATCCATGAATATGTAGTTCATCAGACGGGAGAATGTGGCTGGAGCATTGGTCAAGCCAAAAGACATGACGGTGTACTCGTAAGAACCATAACGAGTGACGAATGCGGTCTTTGGAATATCCTCTTCACGAACACGGATCTGGTGATAACCCAGCCTCAAGTCGAGTTTAGAGAATATCGATGAACCAGCCAGTTTATAATACAGATCATTGATCCGAGGAAGGGGATATTTGTTCTAAATTGTAGCTTGGTTGATAGGACGGTAGTCTTGGACCAAACGATTCGTTCCATCCTTCTTCTTTACAAAGAGAGAAGGTGCTCTCCAAGCTGCGGAACTTGGACGAATGAATCCACTGCGAAGAGATTTATCGATTTCCTCCTTAAGTTCAAGGAGCTCATGAGGTGGCATCTTGTAGGGTCATTTGGCAATAGGAACAGTGCCTGGTTTCAAGTCGATGACGAACTCGATAGCCCGAGCAGGAGGTATTCCTGGAAGTTCTTCTAGAAAGACGTCTAGGAAGTCACGAACAACTGGAATCTTTTCAATTCCCTCAAGAGGTGCTGCGTTCAATGCATTCAAAGCATAAAGTCATGCTTCAGCGTTTTGAACAAGTTGAGCATGGTAGCTTACTATCTCATCGGAAGGATGTAGGAGGTGAACGACCTTGGTGGCGCAAACGATAGAAGCAGTATGCGCTTTCAACCATTCCATTCCTAGAATGAGGTCAATATTGGAAGACTCCAGAATAATGGGAGAAACAAGGAATTCCAACCCTTCAATCTCAACGAGAACGTTGTGACCAATCATGGAAGTTTGACATCGGCCCACAGGGGTGCGTACCACTATCAGAGTGTTCAAGGTCTCGCATTAAATGTCGCGTGTGTATGCAAACTTTTCTGACATAAATGAATGCGATGCTCCTGAATCGAATAAAACAGAAGCCGGTACTGAATTAACGGGAAGAGTACCCATCATAGTGTGGGCTGGTCTTGAGCTTCATTCAGATCAACATGATTAGCCTGGCCACGGCCATAAGGTCTGGCATTGTTGTTGCGGGGTTGATTGTTACCACGACCGGCAGCAGGAAGAGCCGGTTGATTCTGATTCTGAGGACAGTTCCTGGAGCGGTGACCCAGAAGGCCACACTTGAAGCACAGACCATCATTGGGATTGGTAGCAGGAGCTTCGGGTGGTACAGCTCGAAGAGATTGCCTCTGCGGTGGAGGAGGCAGGCGAAGTGCAACATAGGTCTGTCTTGGTGTCGGTGCAGTTGGACGGTACATCCTGTGGGGGATCCATATCCGAAGCTTCTGCGCTGACGGGCCCGCAGATGAGCCAGCGTCACGGCTGCGCCTAAGGGATCCCTGGTGTTCCTGAAGACCAGTCTCAACCTGAATAACCTTGTTCACCAAGGTGGAAAAGTCGGCAAAGTCGTGAATGAGCAGTGCTAGCTTGATATCAGGGTGAAGTCCATCACGGAACTTTTCTTGCCTACGAGCATCAGTTGCAATGTCTTCTTCAGCATAACGAGAAAAATCCAGAAATTCTCGCTGATAAGCATCTACAGTATTGTTGCCTTGGCTGAGGTTGCGGAACTCTCGCTTCTTCTTGTCCATGATTCCCTGAGGAATGAAGCGGGCACGGAAAGCAGCTTGGAAATCCGGCCAAGTGATGACCGTTCCAGTAGGTAGGGTACGCATGTGGCTGTCCCACCATTGAACAGCGGGGTCCTTCAGAAAGAAAGAGGCAAAGGTGACATAGCTAGCAGGGGCCACACTAGCAGACTCCATTTCATATGTGATGTCGCAGAGCCAGTCATCAGTATCAAGGGGTTGAGTTGAGCTGCGGTAAATAGTTGGGTTGAGACGCATGAAGTCCTGCGGAGTTACTGGGGTTGGCTATTGATTCATGTTCGGACGAGGAAACTGAGCCATCATTCCTTCCATGAACTGGCGGTTCAGCTCAAATTGTTGCATCATTCCAGCAAAGAATTCGGGCGGTGGTGGATCGTTGGTGTCACATCCCTAGTTCTGGTTTGCTCTAGACTAGCTAGTCAGGTGTGCGTCATGTTTGAATTTCATTAAAAATTGAAATGGGGATTTGTGAAACCCTTAGAAATCATTTCTGGAAATAACCCAGACAAAAATTGCTCCAAAAAGGTCCAACAAAATGTTCATGTTACTCTCTGAAAATATTGGTCAGAGTTAAAATTCAAACCAATATTTTTAGGAGCTCATAGATATTTATTCTGGGCATTTGGAATTAATTCAATAACTATTTGAATTGGATTTATATTTATTATATATATATATAAATATATGTTCAATAATTCTAAAAATTGTTGTGTTTGGAGTTTAAAATGCTTATAGATGAAAACAAACAAAGGGCATTTAAAATACTTACGTTTAGAGTTGCATTTGAATCCTTGATTTAAATGAGCTCCATTGAACTTGTTGTTGTTTGCATTAGCACAAACAACATCACATATACATGCCATGATCATGCATCATATTGTCGCATTTGCATTGATTGTGTTCTTCTCTATTGCCGGTGCTTGTCCCCTATCGGTAGGCGTTTCCCGACGATGAGTTCGATGACACCGATGAAGAGCTATAATATCTTCAGAAGTGCCAGGCAAGAAAAACCCCCTTGTTCATTCCGATACAATCCCACTCTCTCGCTCCTACTCTCTTTTACTGCATTAGGACAACAGTGATTCAACTGTTACATGCTGCGGTAGTTGAACCCCTTTCCTCTGCATGACCTGTCATTACCACAGTAAATAGATGAAACCCACTAGCATGAGTAGGAGTTGTTTGAGCCTTGATGTGCCTACTCATTCATGCTTGTTTGTCATGCCTGCTACTGCTTAGAGTTGAGTCAGGTCCGATTCATCGGGGATGAATTGGAATGTGGTGAACATGTCCTACTATGTGTCAGCTAAGTGTGTGAACACGATTTGGTAAAGGTAGCGGTGAGAGGCCATGTAGGAGTACATGGTGGGTTGTCTCATTGCAGCCGTCCTCAGGAACTGAGTTCTGTGTTTGTGATCCATGAACAGTTACTACCACACATTGGGCTCCGGGCGCTCCAAGCTCTCTCGACTTATTAATCAACTCGATCTCTGTCCAGGAGTTGCAACTAGTTTCTAGTGTTTGTAGGTAGTGTTAGTAGTCTACCAAGTGGCACCCGGTACAGGTGGGCTTGGGATAGACTAGGCACAGTGGCCCAGTGTACCAAGTGGCACCCGAATGGTGGGCTTGGGAACCCTGTACACATCGTTTGGGGCCGTGAGCGACACCCCGGTCGGATCTCCTTGCGGATGGAACCCGAATAGGCGATAAACCTGGATTAGAGACTTGTTGGTTAGTCAGGTCGTGGCCGACTCCCTCGCCAGGCTTCCGCTTGAAGGTTGCCGAGATACACGACGTGTGCATGGTGGTAAGTGGCGAGAGCGTGTGTGAAGAAGTACACCCTGCAGGGTTATCATTATCTATTCGAATAGCCAGATTCCTCGGATACACGACGTGTGCATGGTGGTAAGTGGCGAGAGCGTGTGTGAAGAAGTACACCCTGCAGGGTTATCATTATCTATTGAATAGCCGGATTCCTCGGATATGGAAACTTGGACCCCTTGCATAGTTCATAGACAAGTGAAAGTGGATACTCTAAAATGCGCAAGATAAGTGTGAGTGCTATGGATGGCGTTCTCGCAGGGAGACGGGAGCGGATCCATAGTGGTGTATTGGTATGGTGAATTTGTGGACTCGTGTGCGCCACCTCAAAAGAGTTACTTGTAGTCGTAGTTCAGGTTAGCCACTAAGTCAAAGCTGGCTTGCTACAGTCAAACTCCACCACCCCTTTATTGATACTGATGCATATGTAGTTAGTTCTGATGTAAGTCTTGTTGGGTACATTTGTACTCACCTTTGCTTAATTTATGTTTTGCAGAGAGACGTCAGTCTCACTAGTAGTTCCGTGTGGACTTCGATGTCTAGCTTGATACCTCAGCTATGATCTTGTGCCCTCGGCGGGATCTGGTAGATAGTCAGGCTTCTCAGCCTTTTTCATTTATAGATGTCTGTACTCAGACATGTTAAGCTGCCGCATGTGCTTTGACTTGTATGCTCTGAATGTTGGGTCATGAGACCCATGTTTGTTTTATCTGGCTCTTCTCAGCCTAATAAATACTTGAGTCATAGAGTTATGTTGTGATGCCATGTTGTATTTACACATATCGAGCATATTGTGTGTATGATTGAAATGCTTGGTATGTGTGGGATCCGACAACCTAGTTGTTTATCCTTGGTAGCCTCTCTTATGGGGAAATGTAGTCTTGTGTTTCCATGAGCCATAGTAGTCCGCTACAGCCTAGTTCACCGGAGTCCTGCTAGCCCAGCACTACTGCTCCGGAACACTTGACTGGCCGGCATGTGATTCACTTTGTTCCTGTGTCTGTCCCTTCGGGGAAATGTCACGCGGTGACATCCGGAGTCCTGCCTAGCCTGCTATAGCCCGGGTTCCCGGAGTCCTGTTAGCCCAGTGCTACAGCCCGGATTCACATGCTGCTGACCGACATGCTCGATGTTGATTCATGTATGCCTATCCCCGTAAGTTAGTGCCACTTTGGGTTCATGACTAGTCATGTCGGCCCGGGTTCTATGTCATATGGATGCTAGCTACACTATCATATACGTGAGCCAAAAGGCGCAAACGGTCCCGGGCCATGGTAAGGCGACACCCGTGGGAATACCGTGCGCGAGGCCACAAAGTGATATGAGGTGTTACAGGCTAGATCGGTATGACTTAGAATTGGGGTCCTGACAGCTTTGGTATCAGAGCCTGACTGCCTGTAGGATTACCAAGCCAAACATGTCGAAGTTGTGTCTAGAAATGCTTTAGTTATGTAAGGGAATTGATTGTGGAAGGGAACGTAAGGCTCTTTTACTCCTTTACCTTATGCCCTTCTGATCTGAATCAACCTCTTCTTTTCTATGAGGTTAAGAACTAGGCCTTCTCATCTATCTATCAGGATGACGTGTTACTAATCCATAGACTTATAGAATTGATAGTTTCAAGCCTCAGTTCCGTTCCTACTACTTCCATATGTCCATAGCTGGCCTCAGAACCTTGGTATTGTGATGCTGAGTGGTTATGCCACCATTTTTGCAGGATGTCTCAAATCTTTTGAGCATTTACAGTCGTTATGCTGTCCGAGTCATCCCAGGTTTCTAAATAGTCTGATGCACTTGCAAATCTTTCCTCCATGTTTCCGTTGTATTTTTGGGCCAGATTAAGCACACTAATCGATGTGCTGAGGTACTCCGTTGCCTTGACGTGTATGTTGGAGTTGGTATTATGACCCTAGGTGTCCTCGAGAATTTAGCAATGCTTTCATATCACAAGTGTGATGATTCTGGCCACCATCCTCGAAAGCATCTCGTGATGCCATTTAGTTAGTAGGCCTTCTATTTCTGGGCTTTGAACCCGAGATTCACCCTACTTACTTCATGTTGATAGTGTTTGCTCGTTCCTTTAGGTTATTATTAACCTTGCATTAGTCCTCGAGGTCTGTGGTATTTCCTTCTTCCAAATACTATGAACCACTTATGGCAGAAGTTTGTTGGATCAAAAGATCACAATCAGAGTACTCTTGAGGAGTTCTCCATTCATAATTGTGATCCTACCAGTTCTACCTTTCTGCATGGGTTATCCGGAAGAATTATGTTGAACTCGTTCGACATGCTAATCTATGCATCTACAACTCACAAAGATATATGTTCCTTTGAGTTGTCCCTCTTTAGCTGTTATCTGACCTTCGTCTGTCAATTGTTGGTCAAGAGTAGTTATGCATTGGTGTTATCGATGCCTATTATTCATGTGATCCGTCAAGCCATTCTATTCCAGAATGACTAGAAGAAACAAACTCCAGTACCTCATCCATATCTAGGATTGGGTCAAAGCAGTTGTATTCCGCAGATCAAAATGCCAAACCAGCTTTTGTTCTGTTCTACCTTGGAGTATTACCCTATTTATGTCAAGAATATCATAGGAACTGCACCATCTCTTATGAATTCTTGATGTAGTGATACTTCTCACCATCATCATTCATTCCTCGGTCCCCGTGTTGTTCTAACCGGAATGCCGACAGGTGAAATGTGATGTGTGAGATCAATACTCCGAGCAACTCGTTGCTTGGTAGTAAATGGACAATATTCTCATTCTTAGCATGTTGGTTATTGAACTACCATTCTAAGATTGATCTTGCTACCTAGTCCATATTTCCTAGTGCACTCTTCGATCAATGAGTTAGGATTGTGTCAATCCCTCGCTCCCTTGATCATATCGTCTTGCCCTGAAAAGCAAGATTGATCTTGAGCTAAATAACATATTGGTGGTTCATGATTTTCCGAATATCTTCTCGGAAGTATTACCAGGTTGTTCCCTGATCGCTATGTTGAGTTCGTGATCATGTTGGGTTTTCTCTAAACCATCCATTCTCCAAGAATCTGTGTTGGATACCCCTGAGCTAGTTGGTTAAGCTAAACAACAACTTGGAGAGTTGGAAGATGGAAGCTTGTCTGACTTAGTTCATGATAAGGAATATCTTTTTGTGTGTGTGTGTGTGTGTTGAAGAAAGATGATATCTTCATCAATTGGTCCCTGTGATCAGTTGTTGGACCTATTGTCTTATCAACTTTGATTTGAGTATGGGCTATCGTCAAATCAAATCAGAACCAACGATGTTCGTAATGTTGTCTTACTCGTGGTTGTTCCCTCGAGCATACACCATTACATCCTTTGGGTCTGACCAATGCTATCACCGTGTTCACATGATGGTGGAAGTCCAGTGATATGGAAATTCCGATGAGTTGCTGTTGAGCCCATTGACAACATTTCATTTTGTCCATGGTTCGTGTTGAACATCCAGCTAGTATTGGAAACTTCTATAAGCATTATCTTCGTGCCCCATTCATGAAGCTTATGCTTGGATGAAAGAAGTGACTTTCTCTAATTCTTGTGCAATTGATGCAAGTTGCCGCCATGAATTTGAGAAGACTTGTTTTACCTCCTCTGGAATCATTCCGAGTCAGCCATGCACGTGCAAAGTATTCTGTGGTCTGTTAGACTGGTCATCTTCATTCCATAAGTATCCCCTAGCACACCAAGCCACTGATTGATTTGTTCAAGGAAAGGAAGTTCCTTCTTAAGAGCATGCCTTATGCAAGGACTTCAATATCCTCGATTATGGTTCCCCACCTGAACTCGGTAGTGTTTTATTATAAGACTACTACGCGGTCATGCTTGTCTGGGACAACATGTTCACATGTGTTAGCAGAACCAGCTCATGTTTTGGAGCTTACTACCGTAGTTCATTTCCCCGAGAATCTCGCAACGTCATATCGTCGAATTGTGTTGCAAACTTTCATTTTTCTTTCTAGACTTGATGGGTCTGGAATGTCCTGACCCCAACTAGATCTGAATCTCAGGCAGATATGATGGTTGGAACATTTCCCAAGAACTATACTAATGGTCTCTCAGTAACCCGGTAAGTGGATGTCGTGGCCAACACACCTAGCCGGAAGACCTATTATTGTAGTATCTTGATTGAGAAAGTTGGCCACCTCCCCATAAGGATTTCGTAGGATTTACATCCGTAGTTTTCCTTATGGATTCTTGTGCTTCCGAAGTCCGACCTTTACTTGATGGCCATGTTGAGCTTTTAAGCATGACAATGGTAGCTAGAACATCAAGGAGAACATTAGAAGCGGAGTGCTAAATGTCTCTCGGTCAATCATCCAGATTCCGTTCCCTTGGCCTCGCTAAGGTGAAATATGAGAAAGTTGTCTTCCTTTGCATCTGCATTGTCCATCACTATTCATCATGGTAGTAAGATGTGTTGCCAGGATCCTTGGCACGGATGTTGGTAAGACCTTGATGAGTATGGAAATGCTCAAGTTCTTGAGAGCACACTTAGTCACTAGGTTATATCCTCGATATCAATTGGGATGTGCCTCCCGGTTGCCGAGTTGTTCTATAACCATAGTTTCCTTTCCGAACTGAGTATGCCATTTCCCGAACCCCTTCAAACAATCATCGTGAATTGCTCGATCCCCAAGGAGATCTTTTCTTGTGGTATATCCTTTCGTCGTCATTGAGTTGAGTGAAGATCTCGAGAGCAAGGATATCAAGATCAACATAAAGCAGGGAATCAACGTTCCTATGAAGGGCAGTTGGATCATGAAGATTGTAATAGTTCGAGTCCCCTCTTCCTTTTACCCTACGCTTGAATCTCGGGACGAGATTCTTGTTTAGTGGGGGCGAGTTGTCACATCCCTAGTTCTGGTTTGCTCTAGACTAGCTAGTCAGGTGTGCATCATGTTTGAATTTCATTAAAAATTGAAATGGGGATTTGTGAAACCCTTAGAAATCATTTCTGAAAATAACCCAGATAAAAATTGCTCCAAAAAGGTCCAAGAAAATATTCATGTTACTCTCTGAAAATATTGGTCAGAGTTAAAATTCAAACCAATATTTTTAGGAGCTCATAGATATTTATTCTGGGCATTTGGAATGAATTCAATAACTATTCGAATTGGATTTATATTTATTATATATATAAATATATGTTCAATAATTCTGAAAATTGTTGTGTGACTTTGTATAAGTCCACTTAGTTGACACAATTATTTTCATGAAGTTTAAAATTGATTTAGTATTTTACTAAATCAGAAACAAATGTTAGAAAATAGGAAATAGAAATAAAAGACAGAGGAGAGAGATACGGCTTACCTGGCGCTCACCTGACATGGCCCAGCATGGCCCAGCCCACCAGAGCCAGGCGCCAGTCGTCTCCTTCCTTGCCAGGAGGACGACGGCGTGGCGCACGCACAGGAGGCGAAGCCACCTCCTGCTTCCACCTCCTGCTGCCTCCCCCGTCCTCACTCGAGCGCCACGGAGACGCCCGCAACCCCCTGGTCACTCTCCCCCTCTCTCCCGTGCCTATCCCTCGTCTGTCCCCCTTTCCCGAGCACCACCGAGCGAAGCTCGTTGCCACCGCTCACCATCGCCGTAGCTACTGCCCACGTCGAGCCCTGTTGCCGTGTCCCACTGGTCCGCCGTCGAGCACTGCCTCACCAAGACGAAGGTCACATCGCCGGACTCCCTGTGATGATGCCTCCGAGCTTGTCACCGCCGCCTCTGCCGCCAGACTTCGCTCGTCGATCTGCGTCGTCCAGTGCCTCCCCGAGCTCAACGACGGTGCCGTTCGAATCTCTGTGAGCCCTACTGTCATCTCCCCCTTCTCCCCTGGTCGCGGTCGCCCTCTACGCCATAGCCCTGCCATGGCCGAGAGCTTCTCGCCGTCATGCTTGTCCTTGCTGTCGCTAGCAAGCCCTAACGACCAAACCGAGCTCGCAGACTTCTTCCACATGCTGCGTAGATGCCTCTGCGCTGCTCAGCTCCCTCGCCCGCGAGCTCTAGCCCTCCCAGCCGCAACCATCAAGCTCTGGCCGCCGCTTTTGCCATCGCCGCCTTTGATTCCTGTGGCCTCGCAACCTGCTGCTGCCTCCGCTAGATGCGCATGGGCAAGGGCAACCCCCTGGTGCCCTCAGTTGCCGCTGCCGTGGCCGCTAGGGTGGATGCCGCCGCGCTTGTGTGCTCGCCGGCGCTGAACTCTGGTGAGATGACGCGGCCCGTCATTAGCAGCTAACAGCCCCACTAATTAACCCCTCCAGTGACACCGACATATGGGCCCCACGCCCTTAATTAACCATAGTATAGTTTCTAATTAGTTTTAACTAATAATAGTGGCCCCACAAGTTAGAGTTGACGTGTTGATGTGCCCGTTGACCGGACCCACCTGTCTGTGTCACTAACTGATACTGAGTCGATGACACATGGGTCCCACTGTCAGGTTTGACTCTGATTAGGCGTTGTTGACCTGCTGAGGTTAGCATGACCTAATGCTGATGCAATAAGTCTTTTTTTGGATTAAACTTAATTCAGAAAATTCCAAAAATTAGTATAAACTTCTAAAAATCATAGAAATTCAACCGTAACTCCAAATGAATTTATATATGAAAAATTATCAGAAAAATGCAATCTATCTATATGTACTAGTTTCATGCATGACAAACCAACATAAACCTGTTGTATAGATGAAAACACATAAAGGGCATTTAAAATACTTAAGTTTGGAGTTGCATTTGAATCATTGATTCAAATGAGCTCCATTGAACTTGTTGATGTTTGCATTAGCACAAACAACATCACATATACATGCCATGATCATGCATCATATTGTCGCATTTGCATTGTTTGTGTTCTTCTCTATTGCAGGTGCTTGTCCCCTCTCGGTAGGCGTATCCCGATGATGAGTTCGATGACACCGATGAAGAGCTATAATAACTTCAGAAGTGCCAAGCAAGCAAAACCCCCTTGTTCATTCCGATACAATCCCACTCTCTCGCTCCTGCTCTCTTTTACTGCATTAGGACAACAGTGATTCAACTGTTACATGTTGCGGTAGTTGAACCCCTTTCCTCTGCATGACCTATCATTGCCACAGTAAATAGATGAAACCCACTAGCATGAGTAGGAGTTGTTTGAGCCCTGATGTGCCTACTCATTCATGCTTTATTGTCATGCCTGCTACTGCTTAGAGTTGAGTCAGGTCCGATTCATCGGGGATGAATTGGAATGTGGTGAACATGTCCTACTGTGTGTCAGCTAAGTGTGTGAACACGATTTGGTAAAGGTAGCGGTGAGAGGCCATGTAGGAGTACATGGTGGGTTGTCTCATTGCAGCCATCCTCAAGAACTGAGTTCTGTGTTTGTGATCCATGAATAATTACTACCACACATTGGGCTCTGGGTGCTCCAAGCTCTCTCGACTTATTAATCAACTCGATCTCTGTCCTGGAGTTGCAACTAGTATCTGGTGTTTGTAGGTAGTGTTAGTAGTCTACCAAGTGGCACCCGGTACAGGTGGGCTTGGGACAGACTAGGCACAGTGGCCCGGTGTACCAAGTGGCACCCGGATGGTGGGCTTGGGAACCCTGTACACATCGTTTGGGGCCGTGAGCGACACCTCGGCCGGATCTCCTTGCGGATGGAACCCGAATAGGCGATAAACCTGGACTAGAGACTTGTTGGTTAGTCAGGTCGTGGCTGACTCCCTCGCCAAGCTTCCGCTTGAAGGTTGTCGAGGTACACGACGTGTACATGGTGGTAAGTGGCGAGAGCGTGTGTGAAGAAGTACACCCCTGCAGGGTTATCATTATCTATTCGAATAGCCGGATTCCTCGGATATGGAAACTTGGACCCCTTGCATAGTTCATAGACAAGTGAAAGTGGATACTCTAAAATGCGCAAGATAAGTGTGAGTGCTATGGATGGCGTTCTCGCAGGGAGACGGGAGCGGATCCATAGTGGTGTATTGGTACGGTGAATTTGTGGACGCGTGTGCGCCACCTCAAAAGAGTTACTTGTAGTCGTAGTTCAGGTTAGCCACTAAGTCAAAGCTGGCTTGCTACAGTCAAACTCCACCACCCCTTTATTGATACTGATGCATATGTAGTTAGTTCTGATGTAAGTCTTGTTGGGTACATTTGTACTCACCTTTGCTTAATTTATGTTTTGCAGAGAGACGTCAGTCTCACTAGTAGTTCCGTGTGGACTTCGATGTCTAGCTTGATACCTCAGCTATGATCTTGTGCCCTCGGCGGGATCTGGTAGATAGTCAGGCTTCTCAGCCTTTTTCATTTATAGATGTCTGTACTCAGACATGTTAAGCTGCGGCATGTGCTTTGACTTGTATGCTCTGAATGTTGGGTCATGAGACCCATGTTTGTTTTATCTGGCTCTTCGGAGCCTAATAAATACTTGAGTCGTAGAGTTATGTTGTGATGCCATGTTGTATTTACACATATCGAGCATATTGTGTGTATGATTGAAATGCTTGGTATGTGTGGGATCCGGCAACCTAGTTGTTTATCCTTGGTAGCCTCTCTTATGGGGAAATGTAGTCTTGTGTTTCCATGAGCCATAGTAGTCCGCTACAGCCTGGTTCACCGGAGTCCTGCTAGCCCAGCACTACTGCTCCGGAACACTTTACTGGCCGGCATGTGATTCACTTCGTTCCTGTGTCTGTCCCTTCGGGGAAATGTCATGCGGTGACATCCGGAGTCCTGCCTAGCCTGCTACAGCCCGGGTTCCCGGAGTCCTGTTAGCCCAGTGCTACAGCCCGGATTCACATGCTGCTGACCGACATGCTCGATGTTGATTCATGTATGCATGTCCCCGTAAGATAGTGACACTTTGGGTTCACGACTAGTCATGTCATCCCGGGTTCTCTGTCATATGGATGCTAGCGACACTATCATATGCGTGAGCCAAAAGGCGCAAACGGTCCCAGGCCATGGTAAGGCGACACCCGTGGGAATACCGTGCGCGAGGCCGCAAAGTGATATGAGGTGTTACAGGCTAGATCGGTATGACTTAGAATCGGGGTCCTGACAGTTGGCACCACGGCCACGACCAGCGGGCCTAACCATCCTGCTAACAGGTAACAGGGAGTAGTTCAGCATTGAGCATTTGCAAAGACAAGGATCATTCATGATGAAACATGCATAATGAAAGAGGTACGATGGATACCACTTCGTAGTCAACACGACAGTGTGTGTACTATTCAGAATATTATTCTAAGAACTATGGCTTATCCAACTTTGGGGTGAATGTGGTCAAGCGATCCTAATGTTAGAGTTAGTAAATTCATATAACCCAAATGAAAGAGAGATCAGAATCCCAGAGTAAAGATCGAGCAGTAAAAGATCCTAATACCACCCATATGGCGACATGGGCCCGTAAGCCACACAACCAATGTTAGTAAAAGTTTTCCAGTGGCTAGACTCCACTTCGGCCAAGGAGTTGGAAAGGGGTCTACCGACAGGCAGTCGACTCTGATACCAACTTGTGACGCCCTCGATTCAATCGTACACTAATCATACACACAAATGTGTATGACCAAGATCAAGGACTCATGGGAAGATATCACAACACAACTCTAGACACAAATTAAAATTATACAAGCTTTATATTACAAGCCAGGGGCCTCGAGGGCTCGAATACATAAGCTCGAATACACAAGAGGCAGCGGAAGCAACAATATCTGAGCACAGACATAAGTTAGACAACTTTTGCCTTAAGAAGGCTAGCATAAAAGCAACATTGATCGAAAAGGCAAGGCCTCCTGCCTGGGAGCCTTCTAACTACTCCAAGTCGTCAGCGGACGTCACGTAGTAGTAGGCACCCTCGGGGTAGCAGTAGTCATTAGTGGTGTCGTCTGGCTCCCGGGATCCGTCATCTGGTCGAAACAAACGGGTATGGGGGAAAAGAGGTAGCAAAGCAGCCGTGAGTACTCATCCAAAGTACTCGCAAGACTTACATCAGATCCAAACTAAGTATGCATCTGTTTCAAACGAATGGGTTGTATCTGTGGACTAAACTGCAGAATGCCAGAAGAGAAGGGGAAAGCCTAGCCTATCAAAGACTAGCATCTTCAAGCATCTTCAAGCATCTTGCAACATATAGAAGAGTACAAATCAACATAATGTAAGGTAGTAGTAGTGTTATCAACCTCGACCAGAGATCCTTTCTCGACTCCCTGCGAGAAAGCAATCCGAGAGCCATACTATCCAATTGTCATCACAATCCAATTCTCATCACAAGTACCCAGTTCTAGTTGTATCGATCAGGATACAACTCCAAGTGTCTGTTACCGTAGGACATGCTATCGATAGATGTTTTCTTCCCTGCAGGGGTGCACCAACTTACCCACCACGCTCGATTAACTCCGGCCGGACACACTTTCCTGGGTCATGCCTGGCCTCGGCCAAACAATACGCCGCAACCCGACCTAGGCTTAATAGAGAGGTTAGCATGCCGGACTAAGCCTATGCCCTCAGGGGTCATGGGCCATCGCCCCGGGAACTCCTGCACGTTGCGTACGCGGCCGGTGATCTGACCTAGCTACCTCCTTAAACAAGGCAGGAGCTTACACGGTCCAACCCGGCACGTGCCGCTTAGTCGCTGGCGTCTATTAAACTTCGGCTGATGTATACGACGCAGAACGCCCATACAATGCCCACGTGATGGTTAGTGCTATCAGGCTAGAGGCCCCTCGGATCAAATATCCAAATTGTTAGTGCGTTGGAAGTGCGGTCATGAGCAGAGACTCACGAAAGATGTGACCCCGTCGCCCCGTCTCGAGTACTTGCGGCAAGGGCTAAGAATGCCCGGCCACGCCTCGTAAGTATCTCGCGGGCATCTTCCAGGTCAAACCGACTCCACATCACTCGCTATTGAGCTCTTGCGGGTACCCCTCAGGGCCGACCCGTCTTTAGCAACATGGTTCGGTGTAAAGTCCTAGTAACCATAGTAACTGTGTGTCTAACACCAAGGGGAAACCCCAAGGAATCACCCCCGGTGAATTCCACTCGATGTTATCATCGAGGTGAACATAAGAGGATCCCCCCTCGAGGTTCACACTTGAGGGGTTGCACGACAGAGCCGTAACGGAAGTGGTTAAGGAGGAAATCACCCTTGATGACCTCGACCGTATAGCTACACTACAGAGATCTCGTTAGGAGTGATGTAAGAGGTTCCACCCTTGCCACTCGATGGTAACTCTGCAGAGTTGTACAACTAGGGGGGTTGATGTGCGGTGTCGGGGCCTGGACGTCGATCACGTTGATCGAGTCATCGAACATAAAGCGAGGCAACTGTGACAAGGTGGGGGTCACTGATGGATCACTAACCAACCTATACTAAGCAGTTTAGGATAAGTAGGTAAGGTATGAAAGCAGGTAGCAAAAACAGGCTATGCATCAAAGTAGGATCATATAGAAAGCAGTAGCAGTTCTAATGCAAGCATGAGAGGGAAAGAAATGGGTGATGTCGGAATGCTCATGGAGGGTTTGCTTGCCTAGTTGCTCTGGCAAGGAGGGGGTCATCGTTGCCGTAGTCGATCACAGGGGCTGCATCGGTCTCGGGGTCTACCGGAGAGAAGAGGGGGAGAAACAATAAATATAAAGCAAACAAAGTATCACAAAGCATAACATGGCAATATGATGTGCCGGGTGTGACCTAACGTATGGCTACGCGATACAGGTGAAGGGGGAAAACAACAGGGAATGTTTTCATAGTTCCGGATCTGTGTCAAACAGATGACCGGAGGGGGAATGTTCCATGTTCAGATAGCTAGAGGCATCTGACACGTATGTGGGTAGCGTATTCGGGGTTTTCTCGTTTTTCTGATCAACTTTCATGTAGAAAACATTTCCATCCGAGTTACGGATTAATTTCTATGATTTTCTAAAGATTTAAACCTTTTCTGGAATTATCTAAAATAACAGAAACGGAATTATGACATCAGCATTGCATCATTGTGATGTCAGCAGTTAACAGAACGACTGACCAGGTCAAACTAACCAGTGGGTCCCACTTGTCATAGACAGAGACCTTAACAGAGTTTATCTAAGACTAAACAGGGTTAATTAGCACCTGGACCCCACCTGTCAGTGTCTTAACTAAATAACTAATTGATTTTAATTATAAAACTGGATTAGTTAAACTAATTACGCGGTGGGGCCCACACATCAGCATCACATAGAAGCCCAGTCAGCACATTGACTGGTCAAACCAGTCAACAAGGACCCGTGGGGCCTACTGGCAGTGACCCTGGGGTGGCCCCAGGCCAGCCACGATGGCAGGCCGGCGGCTGAATGCCGGCGAGCACGAAAACGCGGCGGAGGGCACCCGGCCTCGTCGGGATTCTTCTACAGGGGGTCTCCGGGGCTGGGGCTAGGCATGTTCGAACGAGGAGTGAGCGGCGCAGCTGCTGCTGGTGGTGGTTTCGCCGGAATCGGCCGGAATCGGTGCTGGCGACGAGCGGAGGCGACGGCGTTCTCGGGCGCTTGTCAAGCTAAGTGCTTAGGGGGCACGGGAAGGCGCATGCGCGTGCGTGTTGGTCTCCTGTGAACCCCAGGAGCACAATGGTGAGCTCGGGTGAGCGTGTCAATGGCCACAACGACGGCAACGACCTCGTCGGCGGCGACGCGTGCGGGTGCTAGCGAAGCGGCGGCTACGGGCGGCGAAAAGCTTCGTGGAGAGAGGGAAAAGGGGAGAGGCTCACCGAGAAGGCACAAGGAGGCCCGTTGATAGATTAGTAGCAGCAGCGGCGCCAGAATCGGAAAGGTTCGACGGCGGCAGGGACGAAAGGGGGCGGAGGAGAGCGCCTCTACAGAGCCCCTCAGCTCCTGCTCGAGGTCGAGGTTGAAGGAGCGGAGGATTTCCGAGCTCGTGGACATGCAGGCTAAGCTCGGGGTCGACGGTGTCTGCGGTGATGACGGAGGACGGCGGCGGGCACGCTCGGGAAGTGGGGAACAAGGGGGAGAGGGGAGTGGAAGAGGCGGAGTGAGCGGGCGAGTGGGAGTGGCAGAGCAAGTGGAAGGGGAGCCCGAGGCGTTGAGGGGTCCTCATCCCCCTCATCGACGGCGAGGTGGTTCGGCGGTGACGCGCGGGCGCGCGCCCTCGGTCGGTTGAACAGGGGGAGGGGAGAGTGACCGTGGAGGGGGCAACTGGGCTGGCTCGTGTGGGTTAGGTGGGCCGGCCCAGGGGGCTTGGTGGGGTTCTCTCTCCCTCACCTCTTCTTTTTTTCCTTTTCTTTTTTTAAAAGCTTTTCTGTTTTAGCTATTTTAGGCCACTTAGGCATTTTGCAAAAATGTTGGTTCACCACCAATATTACCAAGAGAATATTTTACACATGATGAACATTTTAGTTTTCATGTTTGAGCATTTTTTAAATTCACACACAATTTGAAATTGAATTCAACTGGAATTTGAAAAGGAATATTGATCAAAGTGACCAAGCACTGTTATAGCAAAATGATTAGCTTGATCTCAGGGATTACTGTAGCATCATTACACCAGGGTGTTACAACTCTCCTCCTCTAAAAGAAATTCTCGTCCCGAGAATTAAGAGGTAGAAGGGAACAGGTTGGGGTATTCAGCACGGAGGTTATCCTCGTGTTCCCAAGTGGCTTCATCTTTAGAATTTTTTGACCATTGCACCTTGAGGAACTTGGTAACCTTCTGGCGTGTTCGACGTTCAGCTTCTTCAAGAATGCAGATCGGATGCTCTTTGTATGTGAGATCATCTTGCACTTCAATCAGTTCCGGATCCACTTCACGTTCCAGATCCTTGAAGCATCGACGAAGTTGCGACACGTGGAAGACATCATGGACGTGAGAGAACTGAGGTGGCAACTCCAATTGATAAGCCACTAGTCCATGACGGGCGAGGATGCGGAAGGGACCAATGTAGCGTGGAGCTAGCTTGCCCTTGACTCTGAACCGATGAGTGCCTCTGAAAGGAGTGACACGCAGAAAAGCTTGTTCACCAGGTTGATAAGTTGAACCCCAGTGTTTCCGGTCATAGTTGCTCTTATGGCGGGACTGCGCCGCCTTAAGATTATCCCGGACAATGCGAACCTGCTCTTCATCTTGTTGAATAATGTCTGGACCAATGAGCGTCCGTTCCCCAGTTTCTGACCAATTCAGAGGGGTTCGGCACTTACGTCCATATAGCACTTCGAAGAGTGCCATCTTCAAGCTAGCTTGATAACTGTTGTTATAAGAGAACTCCGCATAAGGGAGAGATTCTTCCCACTTCTTGCCAAAAGAAATAACACAAGCTCGAAGCATGTCTTCAAGAATTTGATTGACTCGCTCGACTTGGCCTTGCGATTGGGGATGATAAGTAGTGCTCCAGGTAATATGAGTTCCCATTGCCTCTTGGAAACTATCCCAGAACTTAGAAGTGAATAAACTGCCATGGTCTAAACTGATCTCCTTCGGAATGCCGTGGAGTGACACAATTAGGGAGATATACAAGTTTGCTAATTGATTAGCAGTGATAGTCTCCTTGACTGGCAGAAAGTGAGAAACCTTTGAGAATTGGTCGATGACGACAAAGATAGCATCGTTACCTTTCTGAGACTTGGGAAGGCCAGTGACGAACTCCATCTGAATCTTATATCACTTCCATTCAGGAATCGGAAGCGGTTGTAGAAGTCCACCCGGTTTATGATGTTCTACTTTGACGCGATGACAAACGTCACATTCTTCGATATATCGAGCAATATCTTGCTTCATCTTGGACCACCAATATTTCTTACGAATGTCTAAGTACATCTTGGTACTTCCCGGATGAATAGAGAGAGGGGTGTCATGCACTTCTTTCATCACCTTCTCTGTCATAAGCTCGAACCGGGGTACTACAATGCGATCTGTGAAGTACAAGGTTCCGTC
Organism: Triticum dicoccoides; assembly: GCF_002162155.2. Classification (NCBI taxonomy): domain Eukaryota; kingdom Viridiplantae; phylum Streptophyta; class Magnoliopsida; order Poales; family Poaceae; genus Triticum; species Triticum dicoccoides. Next base: position 41,358,339 of record NC_041386.1, on the reverse strand, counting down.
TTCACCAAGTGAGAAATCTCTTGATTTCTCTAAGGCAAGATCCTTTTTCATCAGATCAACATGAGGATCTTTGGCTTGAGCAGACTTGATTGCTTTCAGAAGAGTTGGTTCCAAGACAAGGTTATTCAGAGAACCCTGTGGAACTAGTAGAAGGTTCAGCTTGCATAGCTCTTCATAAAGGCGGGGTTGAGCTTTGTAGACCATGTGATTATTGCAATAAGACTTACGGCTCAGGGCATCGGCCATTACATTGGCCTTACCAGGGGTATAGATATACTGCAGTTGTAGTCAACAATAGCTTCCATCCATCGCTGCTGACGGAGGTTCAGATCTGGCTAAGTAAACAGGTACTTCAGACTCTGATGATCGGTGAAGATCTCGCGACGATTACCGAGAAGGTACTGTCGCCATAGCTTCAATGCATAGATAACCGCATCAAGCTCAAGGTCTTGAACTGGGTAGTTCTCTCCGTGAGGGCACACTTGACGAGAGGCATAAGCAATCACTCTGCGCTCTTGCATTAGGACACAACCTAATCCTTGACGTGAAGCGTCGCAATACATGACGAAGTCTTTGCGAGAATCAGGGGGAGCAAGCACTGGGGCAGATGTCAGCTTGTCCTTGAGTGCCTGGAAAATTTCCTGACACTTCTCAGTCCAATCAAACTTAATGCCTTTGTGTAGCAGATTGGTCAGTGGCTTGGCGATCTTGGAGAAGTTCTCGACAAAGCGACGACAATAGTTGGCAAGTCCGAGAAAGCTTCTGACTTGCTTGACAGTCTTCGGAGGGGTCCAGTCAAGAATAGCCTGCACTCGCTCTGGGTTGACGGCAATACCATCCTTGGAGATGACATGCCCAAGGTAGGTTACTTCAGGAAGCCAGAATTCACACTTGGAATACTTGGCATAAAGTTGATGTTCTCGAAGCTTCTCTAGAACAAGTCGAAGATGTTCAACATGTTCTTCTTTGTTCTTCGAATATACCAGGATATCATCCAGATAGACTACGACGAACTTGTCGAGGTAATCCATGAATATGTAGTTCATCAAATGGGAGAATGTGGCTAGAGCATTGGTCAAGCCAAAAGACATGACGGTGTACTCGTAAGAACCATAACGAGTGAAGAATGCGGTCTTTGGAATATCCTCTTCACGAACATGGATCTGGTGGTAACCCAACCTCAAGTCGAGTTTAGAGAATATCAATGAACCAGCCAGTTGATCATACAGATCATTGATCCGAGGAAGGGGATATTTGTTCTGAATTGTAGCTTGGTTGATAGGACGGTAGTCTTGGACCTAACGATTCGTTCCATCCTTCTTCTTTACAAAGAGAGAAGGTGCTCCCCAAGCTGAGGAACTTGGACGAATAAATCCACTGCGAAGAGATTTATCGATTTCCTCCATAAGTTCAAGGAGCTCATGAGGCGGCATCTTGTAGGGTCGTTTGGCAATAGGAACAGTGCCTAGTTTCAAGTCGATGACGAACTCGACAGCCTGAGCAGGAGGTATTCCTGAAAGTTCTTCTAGAAAGACATCTAGGAAGTCGCGAACAACTGGAATCTTTTCAATTCCCTCAAGAGGTGTTGCGTTCAACGCATTCAAAGCATAAAGTCGTGCTTCAGCATTTTGAACAAGTTGAGCATGGTAGCTTACTATCTCATCAGAAGGATGTAGGAGGTGAACGACCTTGCTGGCGCAAACGATAGAAGCAGTATGCACTTTCAACCATTCCATTCCCATAATGTGGTCAATATTGGAAGACTCCAGAATAATGGAAGAAACAAGGAATTCCAACCCTTCAATCTCAACAGGAACGTTGCGACCAATCATGGTAGTTTGACATCGGCCCGCAGGGGTGCGTACCACTATCGGAGTGTTCAAGGGCTCGCATCGAATGTCGTGTGCGTATGCAAACTTTTCTGACATAAATGAATGCGATGCTCTCGAATCGAATAAAACAGAAGTCGGTACTGAATTAATGAGAAGAGTACACATCATAGTGGCGGGCTGGTCTTGAGCTTCATTCAGATCAACATGATTAGCCTGACCACGGCCATAAGGTCTGGCATTGTTGTTGCGGGGTTGATTGTTACCACGACCGGCAGCAGGAAGAGCCAGTTGATTCTGATTCTGAGGACAGTTCCTGGAGCGGTGACCCGGAAGGCCACGCTTGAAGCATAGGCCATCATTGGGATTGGTAGCAGGAGCTTGGGGGGTATAGCTCGAAGAGACTGCCTCTGCGGTGGAGGAGGCAGACGAAGTGCAACATAGGACTGTCTTGGTGCTGGTGCAGTTGGATAGTACATGCTGTGGGGGATCCATATCTGACGCTTCTGCGCTGACGGGCCCAAAGATGAGCCAGCGTCACGGCTATGCCTAAGGGATCCCTGGTGTTCCTGAAGACCAGTCTCAACCTGAATAGCCGTGTTCACCAAGGTGGCAAAGTCGGCAAAGTCGTGAATGAGCAGTGCTAGCTTGATATCAGGGTGAAGTCCATCACGGAACTTTTCTTGCCTACGAGCATCAGTTGCAATGTCTTCTTCAGCATAACGAGGCAAATCTAGAAATTCTCGCTGATAAGCATCTACAGTATTGTTGCCTTGGCTGAGGTTGCGGAACTCTCGCTTCTTCTTGTCCATGATTCCCTGAGGAATGAAATGGGCACGGAAAGCAGCTTGGAAATCCGGCCAAGTGATGACCGTTCCAGTAGGAAGGGTACGCATGTGACTGTCCCACCATTGAGCAGCAGGACCCTTCAGAAAGAAAGAGGCAAAGGTGACATAGCTAGCAGGGGCCACACTAGCAGACTCCATTTCATATGTGATGTCACGGAGCCAGTCATCAGTATCAAGGGGTTGAGTTGAGCAGCGGTAAATAGTTGGGTTGAGACACATGAAGTCCTGCAGAGTTACTGGGGTTGGCTGTTGATTCATGTTCGAACGAGGAAACTGAGCCATCATTCCTTCCATGAACTAGCGGTTCATCTCAAATTGTTGCATCATTCCAGCAAAGAATTCAGGCGGTGGTGGATCGTTGGCACCACGGCCACGACCAGCGGGCCTAACCATCCTGCTCACAGGTAACAGGGGGTAGTTCATCATTGAGCATTTGCAAAGACAAGGATCATTCATGATGAAACATGCATAATGAAAGAGGTACGATGGATACCACTTCGTAGTCAACACGACAGTGTGTGTACCAATCAGAATACTATTCTAAGAACTATGGCTTATCCAACTTTGGGGTGAATGTGGTCACGTGATCCTAATGTTAGAGTTAGTAAATTCATTTAACCCGAATGGAAGAGAGATGAGAATCCCAGAGTAAAGATCAAGGAGTAAAAGATCCTAATACCACCCATATGGCGACGTGGGCCCGTAAGCCACACAACCAATGTTAGTAAAAGTTTTCCAGTGACTAGACTCAACTTCGGCGAAGGAGTTGGAAAGGGGGCTACCTACAGGCAGTCGGCTCTGATACCAACTTGTGACGCCCTTGATTCAATCGTACACTAATCATACACGCAAATGTGTACGATCAAGATCAAGGACTCACGGGAAGATATCACAACACAACTCTAGACACAAATTAAAATGATACAAGCTTTATGTTACAAGCCAGGGGCCTCGAGGGCTCGAATACATAAGCTTGAATACACAAGAGGCAGCGGAAGCAACAATATCTGAGCATAGACATAAGTTAGACAAGTTTTGCCTTAAGAAGGCTAGGACAAAAGCAACATTGATCGAGAAGGCAAGGCCTCCTGCCTGGGAGCCTCCTAACTACTCCAAGTCATCAGCGACCGTCACGTAGTAGTAGGCACCCTCGGGGTAGCAGTAGTCATCAGTGGTGTCTTCTGGCTCCTGGGATCCGTCATCTTGTCACAACAAATGGGTATGGAGGACAAGAGGTAGCAAAGCAGCCGTGAGTACTCATCCAAAGTACTCGCAAGACTTACATCAGATCTAAACTAAGTATGCATCTGTTTCAAACGAATGGGTTGTATCTGTGGACTAAACTGCAGAATGCCAAAAGAGAAGGGGAAAGCCTAGCCTATCGAAGACTAGCATCTTCAAGCATCTTCAAGCATCTTGCAGCATATAGAAGAGTACAGATCAACATAATGTAAGGTGGTAGTAGTAGTGTTATCAACCTCGACCAGAGATCCTTTCTCGACTCCCTGCGAGAAAGCAATCCCAGAGCCATACTATCCAATTGTCATCACAATCCAATTCTCATCACAAGTATCCAGTTCTAGTTGTATCGATCGGGATACAACTCTAAGTGTCTGTTACCGTAGGACAGGCTATCGATAGATGTTTTCTTCCCTGCAGGGGTGCACCAACTTACCCACCACACTCGATTAACTCCGGCCGGACACACTTTCCTGGGTCATGCCTGGCCTCGGCCAAACAATACGCTGCAACCCGACCTAGGCTTAATAGAGAGGTCAGCATGCCGGACTAAGCCTATGCCCCCAAGGGTCATGGGCCATCGCCCTGGGAACTCCTGCACGTTGCGTACGCGGCCGGTGAGCAGACCTAGCTACCTCTTAAACAAGGCAGGAGCTTACACAGTCCAACCCGGCGCGCGCCGCTCAATCGCTGGCGTCTATTAAACTTCAGCTGATGTATACGACGCAGAACGCCCATACAATGCCCATGTGATGGTTAGTGCTATCAGGCCAGAGGCCCCACTGATCAAATATCCAAACCATTAGTGTGTTGGCAGTGCGGTCACGAGCAGAGACTCACGAAAGATGTGACCCCGTCGCCCCATATCGAGTACTTGCGGCAAGGGCTAAGAATGCCTGGCCACGCCTCGTAAGTATCTCGTCGGCACCTTCCAGGTCAACCCGACTCCACATCACTCGCTATTAAGCTCGCGCGGGTATCCCTCAGGGCCGACCCATCTTTAGCAACATGGTTCAGTGTAAAGTCATAGTAACCATAGTAATTGTGTGTCTAACACCAAGGGGAAAACCCAAGGAATCACCCCCGGTGAATTCCACTCGATGTTATCATCAAGGTAAATGTAAGAGGATCCACCCTCGAGGCTCACACTTGAGGGGTTGCACGACAGAGCCGTAATGGAAGTGGTTAAGGAGGAAATCACCCTCGATGACCTCGACCGTATAGCTACACTACAGAGATCTCGTCAGGAGTGATGTAAGAGGTTCCACCCTCGGCACTCGATGGTAACTCTGCAGAGTCGTACAACTAGGGGGGGTTGATGTGCGGTGTCGGGGCCTGGTCGTCAATCACGTTGATCGAGTCCTCGAACATAAAGCGAGGCAACTGGGACAAGGTGGGGGTCACTGATGGATCACTAACCAACCTATACTAAGCAATTTAGGATAAGTAGGTAAGGTATGAAAGCAGGTAACAAAAACAGGCTATGCATCAGAGTAGGATCATACAGAAAGCAGTAGCAGTTCTAATGCAAGCATGAGAGGGAAAGAAATGGGCGATATCAGAATGCTCAAGGAGGGTTTGCTTGCCTGGTTGCTCTGGTAAGGAGGGGTCATCGTCGCCATAGTCGATCACAGGGGCTGCATCGGTCTCGGGGTCTACCGGAGAGAAGAGGGGGAAGAAACAATAAATATAAAGCAAACAAAGTATCACAAAGCATAACATGGCAATATGTTGTGCCGGGTGTGACCTAACGTATGGCTACGCGATACAGGTGAAGGGGGAAAACAACCAAGAATGTTTTCCCGGTTCCGAATCTGTGTCAAACAGATGACCAGAGGGCGAATGTTTCATGTTCAGATAGCTAGAGGTATCTAACGGGTATGTGGGTAGCGTATTCGGGTTTGTCTCATTTTTCTGAGCAACTTTCATGTAGAAAACATTTCCATCCGAGTTACGGATTAATTTCTATGATTTTCTAAAGATTTAAACCTTTTTGGAATTATCTAAAATAACAGAAACGGAATTATGATGTCAGCATTGCATCATTGTGACATCAGCAGTCAACAAGACGGCTGACCAGGTCAAACTGACCAGTGGGTCCCACTTGTCATAGATAGAGACCTTAACAGAGTTTATCTAAGACTAAACAGGGTTAATTAGCACCTGGACCCCACCTATCAGTGTCTTAACTGAATAACTAATTAATTTTAATTATAAAACTAGATTAGTTAAACTAATTACATGGTGGGGCCCACACGTCAGTGTCACACAGAAGCCCAGTCAGCACGTTGACTGGTCAAACCAGTCAACAAGGACCCGTGGGGCCTGCTGGCAGTGACCCTGGGGTGGCCCCAGGCCAGCCATGTCGGCGGGCCGGCGGTTGAACGCCGGCAAGCACGAAAACGCGGCAGAGGGCACCCGGCCTTGTCGGGATTCTTCTACAGGCGGTCTCCGGGGCTGGGGCTAGGCACGTTCGAACGGGGAGTGAGCGGCGCAGCTGCTGGTGGTGGTGGTTTTGCTGGAATCGATGCTGGCGACGAGCGGAGGCGGTGGCGTTCTCGGGCGCTCGTCGAGCTAAGTGCTTAGGGGGCATGGGAAGGCGCGTGCACGTGCGTGTTGGTCTCCTGGGAACCCCAGGAGCACAATGGTGAGCTCGGGCGAGCGTGTCAACGGCCACAACGACGGCAACAAGCTCGTCGGCGGCAACACGTGCGGGTGCTAGCGGAGCGGCGGCTACGGACAGTGAAAAGCTTCGTGGAGAGAGGGAAAAGGGGGAGAGGCTCACCAAGAAGGCGCAAGGAGGCCCGTTGATAGATTAGTAGCAGCAGCGGTGCCGGAATCAAAGAGGTCGCCGGCGGCAGGGACAAAAGGGGGCGGAGGAGAGCAGCCTCTACAGAGCCCTTCAGCTCCTGCTCGAGGTCGAGGTCGAAGGAGTGGAGGATTTCGGAGCTCGTGGACGTGCAGGATAAGCTCGGGGTCGACGGTGGCCGCGGTGATGACGGAGGACGGCGGCGGGCGTGCTCGGGCAGTGGGGAATGAGGGGGAGAGGGGAGTGGAAGAGGCGGAGTGAGCGGGCGAGTGGGAGTGGCAGAGAAAGTGGAAGGGGAGCCCGAGGCATCGAGGGGGTCCTCATCCCCCTCGTCGATGGTGAGGTGGTTCGACGGTGACGCAGGGGCGCGCGCCCTCGGTCGGTTGAACAGGGGGAGGGGAGAGCGACCAGGGAGGGGGCAACTGGGCTGGCTCGTGTGGGTTAGGTGGGCCGGCCCAAGGGGCTTGGTGGGGTTCTCTCTCCCTCACCTCTTCTTTTTTTTCCTTTTCTTTTTTTTAAAAGCTTTTCTGTTTTACCTATTTTAGGCCACTTAGGCATTTTGCAAAAATGTTGGTTCACCACCAATATTACCAGGAGAATATTTTACACATGATGAACATTTTAGTTTTCATGTTTGAGCATTTTTGAAATTCACACACAATTTAAAATTGAATTCAACTGGAATTTGAAAAGGAATATTGATCAAAGTGACCAAGCACTGTTATAGAATGATTAGCTTGATCTCAGGGATTACTGTAGCATCATTACACCGGGGTGTTACACCCACCCAATTCAGATTGGGCTTGGGGGGCGCCCCCTCCTAGGCTCCCTTCTCCTCTCTCCCACTATGGGCCAATAAGGCCCATATATTTCCCGGGGGGTTCCGGTAACCAGGGCCAGGCCGGCAAAATCTGGGGCCCTGTGCGAAACTCTAAAATGGGGCCCATCTTCCAATGGCTAAGCTACAAAGAGAAAAATAGGCAGAGTATCTAAAGGAGAGCACAGAAAAGGTTTAAATTTCAAACCATATATAGTGTTTCAGTATAAATAATAAATGTTTGATACCTTTTGTTCTTATTTTGAGTTGTTGATTTTTTTTGTGATAACTTTCCATTTATTCCAAGCGGTACCTTTTGACCTCATTGATTATCAGTATCTGCATATTCATCCTTGAAGCAACAAGGCCAGCTTGTAGGTGCCCAGGAAGATAGAAGAGAATAGAGGGTTAAAGCCAACTTTGGCACATTTGATAAAAGACAGTACAATAGCAGGCCATGTACACTGAAATTTGGACAGCATATAAACAAAACCCTAGACAGCCTCTGCACTAAAAATTGGACAGCATCAACACTGAATGTACAGCAAAAAACTGAAATTGGGACAGTAAATACTGACATTCACTGAAATTTGCATAGCTACTAGTAAGACGAATGAAATTCTCACAGAAAATACAATGAATTATGGACATTAAGAAGACTGAATTAGTGGTAGTCATATGTCATCAACAAGGCTGAATCAGTGTCAAAGGATAACTGATCGGGAGGAGGGGATCCAAGTGGCCCAGCATGTTGGCTTTCAGTGCATAGGGTGCGCCAAGATGTGGAGATTGATGATGTCGTGGGCAACACCATCACCCTCCTCCGGAGGAGAGACAACCTGATGAACTGCGCCAGGTCCCTGACATTCTCGACGGGATCGCACAGCAGGTCTTGGTACCAAAGGATGGAGCAGCACGCCGCGGCGGTTGCGTGGATGCGATCGAGGCATAGAGCAGGAGGCATGGGACGCTCGACTCATGCGGACTCGCGGACGCGCTAGAGGCCCAGCGCCCAGGAAGAAATATACATACGCCTATATAAAAAATTGGGGCCCCAAGGTTTTATGGGCCCTGTGCGGGCCGCACAGTCTATACACCTATGGGCCCGGCCCTGCCGGTAACCTCCCGGTACTCCGGTATATGCCCGAACTCACCTGGAACCATTCCGATGTCCAAACATAGGCTTCCAATATATCGATCTTTATTTCTCGACCACTCTGAGACTCCTCGTCATGTCCGTGATCATATCCGGACTCCGAACTACCTTCGGTACATCAAAAACATAAACTCATAATACCGATCGTCACTGAATGTTAAGCGTGCGAACCCTACGGGTTCGTTAACTATGTATACATGACCGAGACTCATCTCCGATCAATAACCAATAGTGGAACCTGGATGCTCATATTGGTTCCTACATATTCTACGAAGATCTTTATCGGTCAAACCGCATAACAACATACGTTATTCCCTTTGTCATCGTGATGTTACTTGCCCGAGATTCGATCGTCGGTATCTCAATACCTAGTTCAATCTCGTTACTGACAAGTCTCTTTACTCATTCCGTAATGCTAGATCCCGTAACTAACTCATTAGTTACATTGCTTGCAAGGCTTATAGTGATGTGCATTACCGAGAGGGCCTAGAGACACCTCTCCGATACACGGAGTGACAAATCCTAATCTCGATCTATGCCAACTCAACAAACACCATTGGAGACACTTGTAGAGCATTTTATAGTCAGCCAATTACGTTGTGACGTTTGATAGCACACTAAGTGTTCCTTCGATATTCGGGAGTTGCATAATCTCATAGTCATAGGAACATGTATAAGTTATGGAGAAATCAATAGCAGTAAACTAAATGATCATCATGCTAAGATAACGAATGGGTCAAGTCAATCATATCATTCTCTAATGATGTGATCCCGTTAATCAAATGGCAACTCATGCCTATGGTTAGGAAACATGACAATCTTTGATTAACGAGCTAGTCAAGTAGAGGCATACTAGTGACACTTTGTTTGTCTATGTATTCACACATATACTAAGTTTTCGGGTAATACAATTCTAGCATGAATAATAAACATTTATCATGATATAAGGAAATATAAATGACAGCTTTATTATTGCCTCTAGGGCATATTTCCTTCATAATGGGCCTACATGGGCTTTAGTGGAAGACAGAGAGGAGGCGGCCAAGAGGTGGGGGCGCCCCCTCCCCCAAGCCCAATACGAATTGGGAGGGGGGCCGGGCTCCCTTTCCTTCTTTTCCTCTTCCCCTTCCTTCCCCCTGCTATTAGGACTAGGAAAGGGGGGAAACCTACTCCTAGTAGGAGTAGGAATCCCCCCTTGGGGCGTGAAGTCTACTACACAACCTTCTTCTTGTAGACGTTGTTGGGCCTCCAAGTGCAGATGTTTGTAGGACAGTAGCAAATTTCCCTCAAGTGGATGACCTAAGGTTTATCAATCCGTAGGAGGCGTAGGATGAAGATGGTCTATCTCAAGCAACCCTGTAACCAAATAACAAAGCGTCTCTTGTGTCCCCAACACACCCAATACAATGGAAATTGTATAGGTGCACTAGTTCAGCGAAGAGATGGTGATACAAGTGGTAATGGATAGTAGATATAGGTTTTTGTAATATGAAAATATAAAAACAGCAAGGTAACTAATGATAAAAGTGAGCGTAAACGGTATTGAAATGCGTTGAAACAAGGCCTAGGGTTCATACTTTCACTAGTGCAAGTTCTCTCAACAATAATAGCATAATTGGATCACATAAATATCCCTCAACATGCAACAAAGAGTCACTCCAAAGTCACTAATAGCGGAGAACAAACGAAGAGATTATGGTAGGGTATGAAACCACCTCAAAGTTATTATTTCCAATCAATCCGTTGGGCTATTCCTATAAGTGCACTAGTAGAAAAAGGGTCAAATGTGAAGCACATTAGTGCCGGTTTGAATTTGAGCCGGCACTAATGTGACCATTAGTGCCGGTTCCAACGGCTAGGCGGGCGGACATCATTAGTACCGGTTCATGGGCAACCTTTAGTACCGGTTCATGCCACGAACCGGTACTAATGAGGCTAGTGCGGCTGTGGTCAGGCTGGGGCCCCCACGAAGACCTTTGGTACCGGTTCGTGGCATGAACCGGTAGTAGAGTTTCTTAGTAAGCTGATTTTTCACCTCGCCAAGAGAGAGGTAGTATGAGCGGTTTATAAGCCGTGAGTGCAGAGACAATGACGAAGAGGCGCAATGCTCACCTGCACGTTGATTAGCTTAAAGCCTTTCGGAATAGCATAGATTGCATTGAGCTATGTGCAGTGCAGTCTACACTATTCCGAAAGGCTTGAAGCAAATTAACCAGCATTGCACCTCTTTTTTATTTTTAATAACTTATTTGAACTCCAGACTTCTTGTGTTCAGTATGCAGCATTCAAAGCGACGTCATAAATTTCCAACATGTTCTGACATCATTTGTTGTTTTTTCAGTCATTTACCGAATTGTTTAAAGAGCTAAATGACCGTGAAATTGAAAATCACTACAAAATGAACTGTGAAAATGTTGAAATTTAGCATGGTATCATCATTTCACCCGCATAGCATGTGCGAAAGAGTAGAGAGGGTCACGGCAAAAACTGGACGCACTTCATGTACAAACTGGACAATCTCTTTTGGAGTATCAGGGTTTCGAACGAGAACTCATCTGTTACACCGACACTTCAATGTTTTTTAAACTTATTTGAACTCCAGACTTCTTTTGTGTTAGTATGCAGCATTCAAAGCAACATCATAAATTTCCAACATGTTCTGACATCATTTGTTGTTTTTCAGTCATTTACCCAATTGTTTAGAGAGCTAAATGACCGTGAAATTGAAAATCACTACAAAATGAATTGTGAAAATGTTGAAACTTGGCATGGTATCATCATTTCACCCGCATAGCATGTGTGAAAGAGTAGAGAGGGTCACTGCAAAAACTGGACGCACTTCGTGTACAAACTAGACAATCTCTTTCGGAGTATCAGGGTTTCGGACGAGAACTCATCTGTTACACGGGCACTTCAATGTTTTTTAAACTTATTTGAACTCCGGACTTCTTTTGTGTTCAGTATGCAGCATTCAAAGCGACTTCATCAATTTCCAACATGTTCTGACATCATTTGTTGTTTTTCAGTCATTTATCTAATTGTTTAGAGAGCTAAATGATCGTAAAATCGAAAATCACTACAAAATGAACTGTGAAAATGTTGAA
>NC_041386.1:41344319-41346318 GCF_002162155.2 Triticum dicoccoides | reverse complement strand
ATAGCATGTGCGAAAGAGTAGAGAGGGTCACGGCAAAAACTGGACGCACTTCGTGTACAAAGTGGACAATCTCTTTCGGAGTATCAGGGTTTCGGACGAGAACTCATCTATTACACGGGCACTTCAATGTTTTTTAAACTTATTTGAACTCTGGACTTCTTTTGCATTCATTATGCAGCATTCAAAGCGACGTCATAAATTTCCAACATGTTCTGACATCATTTGTTGTTTTTCAGTCATTTACCTAATTGTTTAGAGAGCTAAATGACCGTGAAATTGAAAATCACTACAAAATGAACTGTGAAAATGTTGAAACTTGGCATGGTATCATCATTTCACCCGCATAGCATGTGTGAAAGAGTAGAGAGGGTCACGGCAAAAACTGGACGCACTTTGTGTACAAACTGGACAATCTCTTTCGGAGTATCAGAGTTTTGGACGAGAACTCATCTGTTAGATGGGCACTTCAATGTTTTTTAAACTTATTTGAACTCTGGACTACTTTTGCGTTCAGTATGCAGCATTCAAAGCGACGTCATCAATTTCCAACATGTTCTGACATCATTTGCTGTTTTTCAGTCATTTACCTAATTGTTTAGAGAGCTAAATGACCGTGAAATTGAAAATCACTACAAAATGAACTGTGAAAATGTTGAAACTTGGCATGGTATCATCATTTCACCCGCATAGCATGTGTGAAATAGTAGTGAGGGTCACGGCAAAAACTGGACGCACTTCGTGTACAAACTGGACAATCTCTTTCGGAGTATCAGGGTTTCGGACGAGAACTCATCTGTTACACCGACACTTCAATGTTTTTTAAACTTATTTGACTCCAGACTTCTTTTGCGTTCAGTATGCACCATTCAAAGCCACGCCATCAATTTCCAACATGTTCTGACATCATTTGCTGTTTTTGAGTCATTTACCTAATCGTTTAGAGAGCTAAATGACCGTGAAATTGAAAATCACTACAAAATTAACTATGAAAATGTTGAAACTTGGCATGGTATCATCATTTCACCCGCATAGCATGTGCGAAAGAGTAGAGAGGGTCACGGCAAAAACTGGATGCACTTCGTGTACAAACTGGACAATCTCTTTCGGAGTATCAGAGTTTCGGACAAGAACTCATCTGTTACACCGGCACTTCATTTTTTTAAACTTATTATGACTCCAGACTTTTTGTGCATTCAGTGTGCACCATTCAAAGCCATGCCATCAACTTTCAACCATCAACTTGGCATGGTATATAAAAATAAATGAATAGAAGAAAATAAATAAAGCAGAAATGAAAAAAAGCAGAAAAGAAAAAATAGCAGAAAAGAAAAAAACTATAGCAGAAAATTAAAAAAACTATATAAAAAACTACTCAAAAATAAATAGAAGAAAATAAATATAGTAGAAAAGAAAAAACTACTCAGCAATAAATAGAAGAAAACATAAAGCAGAAAAGAAAAAAAACTATATAAAAAAATTTGGGGCGCTGCCCTGTGGGCCTGCTAGACCACAGGCGTGCAATTTCAGGCCCACAAGGCCCAGCAGACTTACACGGCAGCACGCTGTAGTTAGGCCCAGAAGCCTGGTTTATAGAGGAGTTCGAAAGGGCAGCCACGGCTGGGTTTATAAACCAGTGTGGCTGCCCTTCGCCCGGCGAGGTGGGACTAAACTTTTTGCACCGCGGGTGGCAGCGCACCACCTTTAGTACCGGTTGGTGGCTCCAACCGGTACTAAAGGCTGGTCTTTAGTACCGGTTTGTGGCTCCAACCGGTACTAAAGGGTGCTCTTTCCGCCTCTTAGCCTGGCCAAAGTTGGCCTTTAGTACCGGTTGGTGGCTCCAACCGGTACTAAAGGCCTCTCCTATATATACAACACTTACGAAAATTTTCAGTTAGATCCTGTTCGTCTTCGTCGCCGCCCCCGCCCCGTATCGTGCCCCGTCGCCGTCGTCGCGCCCCGGCCGTCCGCGGCGTCGCGCGCCCCGGCTGTCCCCGTCCCC
>NC_041386.1:41306536-41343283 GCF_002162155.2 Triticum dicoccoides | reverse complement strand
TAACTGTTTAATGTTTCACCTATATATGAACATATGTTAGATATTAATGTCAAATGTTAGATGAATTAGATATAAATTATATATTAGATATATATTTAATTTAGTTATATGAGATTTCATTATATAATTAATATTTTATTATATAGAACTAGCTACCTTATTTTTAGTAAGAAAATTAATAGAACTAGTTTAGTTGAATTAATTAGTTGAACTAGTTAGTTGAATTAGTTGAGCTACTTTATTTAGGTATATTTTTTGTAAGTGCTTAGTTGAATTAGTTGAATTAATTAGTTGAACTAGTTGAATTAACATAATTAGTTCAATTAATAGAACTAATAAGTGTTTAATGTTTCACCTATGAACATAGGAATGTCGTCTGACGACGAACACGATTTCATTATATGCGAATACTGCGAAGACCAGCGCGGCCTGTGCGGCAGAAATTTTCTAGTTGATGATAGACGCTTCAACATCAAGCTGGATGAGAACTTCGAAATGGATACAGTAAGTCACAACGACAAGTCTTTTTTCGTAATTAAGCATGACTTATGCTTCATTTGCTTCAACTTTTAATTTTAATTTTTCACTATTCTACTAGCGTATCCCCTGCCATGCAAGAATTTTTGTCTTGTATAAGATAGGTTTCAGTCCTAACAAAACTATGGAGGTAAAAAGAGTTTACTTGAAGACCAAGCATGGTTATACCTTCAACGTCAAGTTATACAATGCAGACACATACACCTATTTTGAATGCAAAACTTGGCAAGCACTATGCAAGGCTTATGCATTTGAGCCTGATATGGTTATCACCTTTGATATTCATCCGGAAGATGATATTGAAGGTAATAAAGACATCTGGGTCGATGTGCAGACGTCTCCAGTTCTACCATTATGTGAATTTCTCAACCATATTTATGTCTTCGATATTGTTTATTCAAAAAGAGTTGACAAGTAATTTATATTGACAGCTTATTTCCAATCAAGCAAACATGCCCGGCGCTTGATAGACAGGACCCTCCACTGTCCCGGGGCTGAACTAAACTGCAAGGAGACAAGTCATTATGTTTCATGGCTTGAGGATCTTGATGCTGTCAAGACAAATTTTTTTCCTGCACTTAGAAATGTTAGTACTCAAAATGTGCGACCAATAGTGTTCGTACTGAACTACGGTCACATATATTTAGGAAAGATGGTAAGATTTCTACTATTTCTCCTCAGTGCATCTTTTGCATACATTTTTTTAAGCTAAACTTCATTGGTAAGTATGTTACCATACGATGTTCTTCAACAGGGACTCCCGATGAATGTTGTGCCTGATTGGATCGAGACTAAAGGTACCATGAGTATTGTTAGCTTACGGCCAAGATATCCTACAATGCACTTTAGTGCATTCAGGATTTCTAATAGCGAGGAATGCTTAATAGTAAAAGACTGGAGCAAAATTGTGAATGATCGCAGAGAAGTACTAGGGGGCAGCAATCAGAAGCGCAACCCACGATTAGGAGACAGGTTCATCTGCATGTTCCAATATGATGAATCAGGAAATCTATACATGTTCTACGCTATTTTACCTGAGAGAGAGCAGGAGGAGTGATTAGCTAGTTCATGCTCTTAGTACTTGTCCTCTCATGGCCGTGTTCTTCATCCTGAACTTAATCTCAAAGAGTGATTTGCTTTTGTGGTGTTATGAACGCTTATAATATCATTACCATGTTGAACTCAATGATATCTTGGCTTCTGGTACAAGTGAATGTTTCTTCTTTAAGCTAGTGTTGGTGGTGATTAGATAGCGGTAATGACTATATGATGATTAAGTGGTGGTAATGAGACGACTATTATATGATGATTTTTAGCTAGCTATGAAAACTGTTTTTGGTGATGATATATATGATGCAAGAGTTTTTATATTAATATGATGATGATGATGATGATGATGATGATGATGATGATGATGATGATGATGAGTTATTATATCATTTATGAAAGAAACGACAGATTAGTTTCAACTGGATGGATTCTAGCTAAGTGATCAAGTATATGCCATATCCATATTACCTCGATAACTTAATTAGGTGATCAAGTATATATAATATGGATATGGCATATACTTGATGACTTTGCTAGGATCCACATGCATCCCAGTCAAACTAATCTGCGGTACTTTCACCTAATGATTTAACAACTCATTATAAATGTAAAACAATCACTAAATTAAATTGAAAACACAAAATTAAAGTAAAAATAAAAAAATAAAACCAAAACACACCAAAAAATTAGTACCGGTTGGTGTTACCAACCGGTACTAATGTCCTACGCGCCCCCAGAGCTGGCTCGTGCCACGTGGTTGCCCTTTAGCACCGGTTTGTGCTAAACCGGTACTAAAGGGGGGGGGCCTTTAGTGCCCACACTTTAGTGCCGGTTACCGAACCGGCACTAAATGGCCTTATGAACTGGTGCTATTGCCCGGTTCTGCACTAGTGGTGTCACAAACAGTCCTAGAGTTCATACTAGAATAACACCTTAAGACACAAATCAACCAAAACCCTAATGTCACCTAGATACTCCAATGTCACCTCAAGTATCCGTGGGTATGATTATACGATATGCATCACACAGTCTCAAATTCATCTATTCAACCAACACATAGAACCTCAAAGAGTGCCCCAAAATTTCTACCGGAGAATCACGACGAAAACGTGTGACAACCCTTATGCATAGGTTCATGGGCGGAACCCGCGAGTTCATCACCAAAACATACATCAAGTGAATCACGTGATATCCCATTGTCACCACAGATACGCATGGCAAGACATACATCAAGTGTTCTCAAATCTTTAAAGACTTAATCCGATAAGATAACTTCAAAGGGGAAACTCAATCCATTACAAGAGAGTAGAGGGGGAGGAGAAACATAACATCCAACTATAATAGCAAAGCTCGCGATACATCAAGATCGTGTCAAATCAAGAACACGAGAGAGAGAGAGAGATCAAACACATAGCTACTGGTACATACCCTCAGCCCCGAGGGAGAACTACTCCCTCCTCGTCATGGGGAGCACCGGGATGATGAATATAGCCATCGGAGAGGGGTTCCCCCTCCGGCAGGGTGCCGAAACGGGTCTAGATTAGCTTTCGGTGGCTACGGAGGCTTCTGGCGGCGGAACTCCCGATCTATTCTGCTCCCCGATAGTTTTAGGGTATATGGATATATATAGGAGGAAGAAATACGTCAGGGGAGCCACTAGGGGCCCACAAGGGTGGAGGGCGCGCCCAGGGGGTGGGCGCGCCCCCCTGCCTCGTGCCTCCCTCGTTGCTTTCCTGACGTGCACTCCAAGTCTCCCGGGTTGCTTTCCTTCCAAAAATAAGTTCCGTGAAGTTTCAGGTCAATTGGACTCCGTTTGATTTTCCTTTTCTGTGATACTCTAAAACAAGGAAAAAAACAGAAACTGGCACTAGGCTCTGGGTTAATAGGTTAGTCCCAAAAATCATATAAATGCATATAAAACACCCAAGGTTGATAATATAATAGCATGGAACAATAAAAAATTATAGATACGTTGGAGACGTATCAGCATCCCCAAGCTTAATTCCTGCTCGTCCTCGAGTAGGTAAATGATAAAAACAGAATTTTTGATGTGGAATGCTACCTAACATATTTCTCTAAGTAATTCTCTTTATTTTGGCATGAATGTTCAGATCCATAAGATTCAAGACAAAAGTTTAATATTGACATAAAAATAATAATACTTCAAGCATACTAACTAGGCAATTATGTCTTCTCAAAATAACATGGCCAAAGAAAGCTATCCCTACAAAATCATATAGTATGGCTATGCTCCATCTTCACCACACAACGTATTTAAATCATGCACAACCCCGATGACAAGCCAAGCAATTGTTTCATACTTTTGATGTTCTCAAACTTTTTCAATCTTCGCGCAATACATGAGCATGAGCCATGGACATGGCACTATAGGTGGAATAGAATGGTGGTTGTGGAGAAGACGAAAAGGAGAAGATAGTCTCACATCAACTAGGCGTATCAACGGGCTATGGAGATGCCCATCAATAGATATCAATGTGAGTGAGTAGGGATTGCCATGCAACGGATGCACTAGAGCTATAAGTGTATGAAAGCTCGAAAAGAAACTAAGTGGGTGTGCATCCAACTTGCTTGCTCACGAATACCTAGGGCATTTTGAGGAAGCCCATCATTGGAATATACAAGCCAAGTTCTATAATGAAAAATTCCCACTAGTATATGAAAGTGACAACATAGGAGACTCTCTATCATGAAGATCATGGTGCTACTTTGAAGCACAAGTGTGGTAAAAGGATAGTAGCATTGCCCCTTCTCTCTTTTTCTCTCGTTTTTTTTATTTTATTTTTTTATTTGGGCCTTTTCTCTTTTTTATGGCCTCTTTTTTTTTGGGCTTCTTTGGCCTCTTTTTTTTCGTCCGGAGTCTCATCCCGACTTGTGGGGGAATCATAGTCTCCATCATCCTTTCCTCACTGGGACAATGCTTTAATGATGATGATCATCACTCTTTTATTTACTTACAACTCAAGAATTACAACTCGATACTTAGAACAAAATATGACTCTATATGAATGCCTCCGACGGTGTACTGGGATGTGTAATGACTCATGAGTGACATGTATGAAAGAATTATGAATGGTGGCTTTGCCACAAATACGATGTCAACTACATGATCGTGCAAAGCAATATGAAAATGATGGAGCGTGTCATAATAACGGAACGGTGGAAAGTTGCATGGCAATATATCTCGGAATGACTGTGGGAATGTCATAATAGGTAGGTATGGTGGCTGTTTTAAGGAAGGTAAATGGTGGGTGGATGATACCGGCGAAAGGTGCACAGTATTAGAGAGGCTAGCAATGGTGGAAGGGTGAGAGTGCGTATAATCCATGGACTCAACATTAGTCGTAAAGAACTCACATACTTATTGCAAAAATCTATTAGTTATCGAAACAAAGTACTACGCGCATGCTCCTAGGGGGATAGATTGGTAGGAAAAGACCATCGCTTGTCTCCGACTGCCACTCATAAGGAAGACAATCAATAAATAAATCATGCTCCGACTTCATCACATAACGGTTCACCATACGTGCATGCTACGGGAATCACAAACTTTAACACAAGTATCTCTCAAATTCACAACTACTCACTAGCATGACTCTAA
Source organism: Triticum dicoccoides (assembly GCF_002162155.2). NCBI lineage: Eukaryota > Viridiplantae > Streptophyta > Magnoliopsida > Poales > Poaceae > Triticum > Triticum dicoccoides. The sequence continues at coordinate 41,338,077 of NC_041386.1, read as the reverse complement.
TATTACCATCTCCATATCTCAAAACAATCATCAAGTATCAAACTTCTCATAGTATTCAATGCACTTTATATGAAAGTTTTTATTATATCCCTCTTGGATGCCCATCATATTAGGACTAGTTTCATAACCAAAGCAAATTACCATGCTGTTCTAAAGACTCTCAAAATGATATAAGTGAAGCATGAGAGTTCATCTATTTCTTCAAAATAAAACCACCACCGTGCTCTAAAAGGATATAAGTGAAGCACTAGAGCAAAGGACAAACTACTCCAAAAGATATAAGTGAAGATCAATGAGTAGTTGAATAATTATGCAACTATGTGAAGACTCTCTAACATTTAATAATTTTAGATCTTGGTATTTTATTCAAACAGCAAGCAAAACAAAAGAAAATAAAATGACGCTCCAAGCAAAACACATATCATGTGGTGAATAAAAATATAGCTCCAAGTAAAGTTACCGATGAACGAAGACGAAAGAGGGGATGCCTTCCGGGGCATCCCAAGCTTAGGCTCTTGCCACTCCTTATTCCATAGTCCATCGAATCTTTACCCAAAACTTGAAAACTTCACAACACAAAACTTAACAGAAAACTCGTAAGCTTCGTTAGTATAAGAAAATAAATCACCACTTAGGTATTGTTGTGAACTCATCCTAAATTCATATTGGTGTAATATCTACTGTATTCCAACTTATCTATGGTTCATACCCTCCGATACTACTCATAGATTCATCAAAATAAGCAAACAACACATCAAAAACAGAATCTGTCAAAGACAGAACAGTCTGTAGTAATCTGGATCAAACGTATACTTATCGAACTCATAAAATTCTCAAAAAAAAATCTGGAAGTGAGTAATTTGCCTATTAATTATCTTCAAAAAGAATTAACTCAATATCACTCTCCAATAAAAACTGGTAGCAATTCTCGTGAGCGCTAAAGTTTCTGTTTTTTACAGCATGATCATAAAGACTTCACCCAAGTCTTCCCAAAGGTTCTACTTGGCACAAACAATCATTAAAACATAAAACCACATCTAAACAGAGGCTAGATGAATTATTTATTACGAAACAGGAACAAAAAAGCAAGGAATAAAAATAAAGTTGGGTTGCCTCCCAACAAGCGCTATCGTTTAACGCCCCTAGCTAGGCATGATGATTTCAATGATGCTCACATAAAAGATAAGAATTGTAACATAAAGAGAGAATCTTGAAGAATATGACTAGCACATTTAAGTCTAACCCACTTCCTATGCATAGGGATTTTGTGAGCAAACAACTTATGGGAACAAGAATCAACTTGCATAGGAAGGTAAAACAAGCATAACTTCAAAACTTTAAGCACATAGAGAGGAAACTTGATATTATTGCAATTCATACAAGCATATATTCCTCCCTCATAATAATTTTCAGTAGCATCATGAATGAGTTCAACAATATAAGCAGCACCTAAATCATTCTTTTCATGATCTATAAGCATAGAAATTTTATTACTCTCCACACAAGCAAAATTCTTCTCATGAATAATAGTGGGAGCAAACTCAACAAAATAATTATCATGTGAGGCATAATCTAATTGAAAACTAAAATCATGATGGCAAGTTTCATGGATATCATTATTCTTTATAGCATACAAGCCATCACAATAATCATCATAGATAGCAACTTTGTTCTCATAATCAATTGGAACCTCTTCCGAAACAGTGGATTCATTACAAAATAAAGTCATGACCTCTCCAAATCCACTTTCATCAATATAATCATCATAAATAGGAGGCATGCTTTCATCATAATAAATTTGCTCATCAAAACTTGGGGGACAAAAAATATCATCTTCATCAAACATAGCTTCCCCAAGCTTGTGGCTTTGCATATCATTGGCATCATGGATATTCAAGGAATTCATACTAACAACATTGCAATCATGCTCATCATTCAAATATTTAGTGCCAAACATTCTAATGCATTCTTCTCCTAACAATTTGGCACAATTTTCCTTTCATCATACTCACGAAAGATATTAAAAAGATGAAGCGTATGAGGCAAACTCAATTCCATATTTTTTTGTGTAGTTTTCTTTTATAAACTAAACTAGTGCTAAAACAAGAAACAAAAAGATTCGATTGCAAGATCTAAAGATATACCTTCAAGCGCTAACCTCCCCGGCAACGACGCCAGAAAAGAGCTTGATGTCTACTACACAACCTTCTTCTTATAGACGTTGTTGGGCCTCCAAGTGCAGAGGTTTGTAGGACAGTAGCTAATTTCCCTCAAGTGGATGACCTAAGGTTTATCAGTCCGTAGGAGGCGTAGGATGAAGATGGTCTCTCTCAAGCAACCCTGCAACCAAATAACAAAGAGTCTCTTGTGTCCTCAACACACCCAATACAATGGTAAATTGTATAGGTGCACTAGTTCGGCGAAGAGGTGGTGATACAAGTGGTATATGGATAGTAGATATAGGTTTTTGTAATCTGAAAATATAAAAACAGCAAGGTAACTAATGATAAAAGTGAGCGTAAACGGTATTGCAATGCGTTGAAACACGGCCTAGGGTTCATACTTTCACTAGTGCAAGTTCTCTCAACAATAATAGCATAATTGGATCACATAACTATCCCTCAACATGCAACAAAGAGTCACTCCAAAGTCACTAATAGCGGAGAACAAACGAAGAGATTATGGTAGGGTACGAAACCACCTCAAAGTTATTATTTCCAATCAATCCGTTGGGCTATTCCTATAAGTGTCACAAACAGCCCTAGAGTTCGTACTAGAATAACACCTTAAGACACAAATCAACCAAAACCCTAATGTCACCTAGATACTCCAATGTCACCTCAAGTATCCGTGGGTATGATTATACGATATGCATCACATAATCTCAGATTCGTCTATTCAACCAACACATAGAACCTCAAAGAGTGACCCAAAGTTTCTACCGGAGAATCACGACGAAAACATGTGCCAACCCCTATGCATAGGTTCATGGGCGGAATCCGCAAGTTGATCACCAAAACATACATCAAGTGAATCACGTGATATCCCATTGTCACCACAGGTACGCACGGCAAGACATACATCAAGTGTTCTCAAATCTTTAAAGACTCAATCCGATAAGATAACTTCAAAGGGGAAACTCAATCCATTACAAGAGAGTAGAGGGGGAGGAGAAACATAAGATCCAACTATAATAGCAAAGGTCGTGATACATGAAGATCGTGCCAAATCAAGAACACGAGAGAGAGAGAAAGAGAGATCAAACACATAGCTACTGGTACATACCCTCAGCCCCGAGGGATAACTACTCTCTCCTCGTCATGGAGAGCACGGGGATGATGAAGATAGCCACCGGAGAGGGGTTCCCCCTCCAGCAGGGTGCCGGAACGGGTCTAGATTGGCTTTCGGTGGCTACGGAGGCTTCTGGCGGCGGAACTCCAGATCTATTCTGCTCCCCGATAGTTTTAGGGTATATGGATATATATATAGGTGGAAGAAATACGTTAGGGGATCCACGAGGGTGGAGGGCGTGCCCAGGGGGGGTGGGCGCGCCCCCTGCCTCGTGCCTCCCTCGTTGCTTTCCTAACGTGCACTCCAAGTCTCCCGGGTTGCTTTCTTTCCAAAATTAAGTTTCGTGAAGTTTCAGGTCAATTGGACTCCGTTTGAAACGGAAACTGGCACTGGGCTCTGGGTTAATAGGTTAGTCCCAAAAATCATTTAAAATAGCATATAAATGCATATAAAACATCCAAGGTTGATAATATAATAGCATGGAACAATAAAAAATTATAGATACGTTGGAGACATATCAGGGCGCACCATGAGGGCCGGCCGGCCCCCTCCTCCCCTCCTTTATATACGGGGGAGGGGACACCCCATAGACACACAAGTTGACAATTGTTTTAGCCGTGTGCGGTGCCCCCCTCCACAGATACACACCTCGGTCATATCGTCGTAGTGCTTAGGCGAAGCCCTGCGCCAGTAACTTCATCATCACCATCAACACGTCGTCGTGTTGACGAAACTCTCCCTCGACCTCAGCTGGATCTAGAGTTCGAGGGACGTCACCGAGCTAGACATGTGCAGATCGCGGAGGTGTCGTGCGTTCGGTACTTGATCGGTTGGATCACGAAGACGTTCGACTACATCAACCACATTCCTCAACGCTTCCGCTTTCGGTCTACGAGGGTACGTAGACACACTCTCCCCTCTCGTTGATATGCATCTCCTAGATAGATCTTGCGTGATCGTAGTTTTTTTTTGAAATATTGCGTTCTCCAACATTAAGTTCATGGAGAAACAGAGTAATGCAACAAGAACGATGACATGATGTAGACAAGATCTATTTATGTAGAAATAGACCGCATCGTTTTATCCTTAGTAGCAACGATACATACGTGTCGGTCCCCCTTCTGTCACTGGGATCAAGCACCATAAGATCGAACCCACTACAAAGCACCTCTTCCCATTGCAAGATAAATATATCAAGTTGGCCAAACAAAACCCAAATATCGGAAAATAAATACGAGGCTATAAGCAATCATGCATATAAGAGATCAAAGAAATTCAAATAACTTTCATGGATAAAAAGAGATAGATCTGATCATAAACTGAAAGTTCATCGGATCCCAACAAACACACCGCAAAAGAATTACATCATATGGATCTCCAAGAGACCATTGTATTGAGAATCAAACGAGAGAGAGGAAGCCATCTAGCTACTAACTACGGACCCGAAGGTCTACAAAGAACTACTCACGTATCATCGGAGAGGCACCAATGGAAGTGATGAACCCCTCTGTGATGGTGTCTAGATTGGATCTGGTGGTTCTGAACTCTGCGGCGGTTGGAATTGATTTTCGTCGACTCCCCTAGGGTTTCTGAAATATTGGGGTATTTATAGAGTAAAGAGACGGTCTGGGGGGCACCCGAGGTGGGCACAACCCACCAGGGCGCGCCTGGGCCTCCAGGCGCACCCTTATGGGTTGTGCTCCCGTCGGAGTAGCCCCCAGGTGCTTCTTCAGCCCATTGGTTGTCGTTTGGTAAAAAAATCCACAAAGAGTTTCGCTGCGTTTGGACTCCGTTTGATATTGATTACCTGTGATGTAAAAAATATGTAAAAAAACAACAACTGGCACTCGACACTATGTCAATATGTTAGTACCAAAAATGATATAAAATGACTATAAAATGATCATAAAATATTCAAGATTGATAATATAACAGCATGGAACAATAAAAAATTATAGATATGTTGGAGACGTATCACTACGCTTTTGGCAAACAAAATCGAATCATTGGTTCCAACATATCTATAATTGGTTCCAACAAACAATCAAGATAATTGGAGACGTATCACTACGTTTTACGGGATGAAGCGGCCAACGAAACAAAACAAAAACATTGGTTCCTGCGAAAAAACGTGTTGGCGGCGAGGGCGCCTTCGGTTCTAGCACATCGCGTGGCTGATTGCATCATTTCCCGATGTTGGTTGCAACACAAGATGTTGTCGGTTCCAGCACAAAATCGTCGCAGTTGTCGTCCGTCTTTAAGACACAGACCCCTCGCCAGGGGCACCGATTCTAGTATCTGGCTGGCCGGTCGCAGCAAAAAAGCGTTGCTATGACCTTCAACCGTAGCAAACCATCCCTCGCTGCTATAGCAGCTTGCAACACTAGGTTGTCGTCGTAGCTGGGAGCATCGCACCTCCCGCTCGCCGACAGTTGTGCTCCGCGCACCTTCGCAACTTCATGTGTGCCCCGAGGGGTCGCTAGCTCGCCACACACCCCTTCCATCGCCAACGAGCTGTTGATTTGGAGGTAGGCCACAAGGGAGAGATACGTGAAGGAGTAGCTGGGGACGCACATGAGGGGGCGAGGAAGAAGAAAAGGAGCATTGGTGTGAGGAGATAAAAAAAGGGTGGGTGAGAGGATAAGGCTGCACACGGGCCACACGATCTACTTCGATTGAACGAATAGCACGCGACCGGCCGAGCGTTCCGCCGAACAGCCGTAAGGGATCATTTGCCTAATAGATATTACATAGTCCGCGAAAGCATATGCTGGTCACTGCACTCAAAAACTACAAAAACAAAAGCATGTGACAAGCACTCACACGGGCGCGATCGCGCTTTCATGTGCTAGTACTCATTTATTAAGTTCGCTATAAATATGGCACCCACAACGCTTCGTCGAGAAATGCTTATTACAACTGGCCCTGCTCGAGGTCCCCTGCCACTTTGTTTACTCTGTTCGCATGTGCTTGTCGCCTTCGCAGCGCCGCTCGGGAGAGGAAAAGGGTTACCATGAACGGCGAGACACACTTTTCTTCTGTCATGGGTAAGCCGGGAGGCTTCCTCTTCGACGCAAGGGCTTCGCCGGCCGCTTCGTCCCATAAGAGGGCTTCGCCGGCCGCTTCGTCCTGTAAGAGGGCTTCGTCGGCCGCTTCCGTTAAGGGGTTTGTTTTCACGCCGCTCCGCCTTCGCCGGCCGATTTGTCCGGGAGGGCTTGATGTGTTTTTTCACTCATGTTTTCTCTTCTATCGTGAATCTTTAATTTGCAACACACTCCATGAAAACTAAAAATAAACGGCCGGCCGGAGAGATGCCGTCGGGCAAGGCGCTCCCAGGCTTTCCACTTAGATCTGGACCAAAACCCTATAGTCCAGATCCTTTTTTTTCGGCCCGCCTTGCCCTTCCGGCCATCCCCGTCTTCTCCCGCCGCCCGCCGCCGCCGCCGCACCCCTTTCCTTGCCCTCCTGGCCGCGCCCTTCCTCCCCTCTCGCGTGGCGGCGCCCCTGTTCCCGTCGCACCGCCCCCTCCCCTCGACATTCCACGCCCGGCCTCGCCCCTGCTTTGCCGGAGCCGCCGTTGCCTTCGCCGCGGTGCAGCGCGCCGCCGGATGTGGGCAGCATTGATTAGGACTGTGGTAGGAGGGTGTTAACATCAGGTTGCCTGGAAATTTATCGACTCGAACCCTAACGCGCGGCGGCGGGTCGAGGCCCTGCTCGTCCCCCGGCCCACTCCTGGGCGGATTCCCACCTCGTGAAATTCTTTTATCCCCCGGCGCCCCTCACCCTCACCCTCCATCCCCATAGTTTTCTAGGGCTTTAGGTCCTTCCTCCCCGCCTCGAGGGCTCGCCTCGGGGTTCCTTCGTTCGATCTCTGCTCTGCGGGTTCCTCGGCTTTCGCCCCGTGCGGATAGTGTCGCATCGAGGACGAGCGGCGGCGCGATGAATGTGCCCATAGTCGGTGAGTTTTCATCGCCCTGATTCCATCGAATTGGGTGAAATTCGTTGGTATCTTGCAGATTAGGGCTATTCTCGGGCTGATTTGAGGTGGTTTCGTTTATTTTTCGTAGGGTGGGGTTGGGCGAATTAGGGCTGCTCTGTTTTGCCTAGTTTCCCCACTGTTTTAGGCGATTTCAGATGTAATTTCGGTGTTTGGGTGTCCATGTACAAATAACCTATTTCTTTTGCCCTAGAATGTAGCAGGCTGGATAGATACTGTAGTGATTATTCATCTGGTCTGGCGAGTGATTTTGGATTCAGTCTTTCAGACTTTCGGTGTTACCGCGGCATCCAGCTGAAGTTGAATTTTTGGTCTATTGCTTTGCTAAGAGTTGCAAATGTAAATTTGTGCATATGGCAATTTGGAAAAACTCTACAAGTGTTTGGCTTACAGTTTTGGAACGGCCAGTTTAGCAACCTACCTTATTGCTACGGTTCTGTTCATTTACTGTTTTTATTGATCGTTTTTAACATAGTTAAAAAAGGCACACCCAGGCAGGCGCTTAAGCGCGCCTAGGCTCTAGGTGAAAGCAAAATGCCTAGCACTTAATTGCGCTTAAGCGTGCACTTTGCTCAGAAAAGCGCAAGGCGGTGACAAATGCACAATTATGGGCTAGGGCGTTTTTTAACTTTGGTTTTTAGCACTTCATTTTGTTTGAGAATGGAAAACTTTAGGATGTTGGAAGTAAATATCTATTATCTGTTCTGTGTATGTGTAGATCCGTTGCAAGGGGATTTTCCTGAGACTATTGAGGAATTCTTGCAGCATGGGAATATGAAATGCATTGCGTTTAACCGCAGGGGAACTCTCCTTGCAGGTAAATATCTATGCCAATTCCTGTAGAAGCATGTTTAGTTCTCTATTTTGTGCAAATATCATCTTAGTTAATATAAAATGCACTGCTTATTCTACGTAGTGCATGTTTAATGCTTATTAATCTTGTGAAAATTTCTTTAGTGGTAATGAAAGATCAAACTACTGATAAAGCAATTTCTGTTCCTCTTGTTTCTTGTGATCACCTCCTTTTTATTAGGCTATCTTGCCATGCCTGGTGAACAATGTGGTGTTACCATTCTTATATAATTTTCTTGTCCACTGGGAATGTGCTTACAAAGAAGTAATCTGTCTCTGTCTTTAGTGTTCTGCGTAGTCCACATCTGCTTATAAATGAGGATGAGTAGAGATCTGACAATAGGAGATTGATCATACTTGGTTCCTTTCTGCAAGATTCAATATTTAACTTGCCATTACCATGGTACAACACGATGATACGAATAATAGAATACTGTGTGGATTGGCTTACTTACTCGGTTACTCCCTGTCAACTTCATATTCCATCCATCTGCTTATTTAGGGCCAGTTTCCAAAATTGTAGGGCCGATTCCCTTCGATTTCGCATGCATCGTCTCCGTTTCCTAAAAAGCGCTGCATTTATTGATTGCGTGGGGGCATTACAAATCTGAAGAGGAGAGATTGATATCGTTTCTCTGCATGCCCGATATGAGCCATGATAATTGGGCAACAGTATTAACATGTACCCCCCCCCCCTCGAATTTCTCTCTGGGGCCTGTGATATACAATCGAATGGCCCCACGTCATTCCTGTAAGCTAATTCTGTAGGTGTTGCAAAGCTCCACAATTTAGCAGGGAGCTGAGCGGTGAAACACAATTAATGGACACAACTAATTAGAGGAAAATTATGTGCACTTGTTGGCCGAAACTGAATTCCAAATATTATTTCAACTTTCCGCTACAGCCTTGATATGAGAGATTTGAAAGTTGGCCCTAAAAATCTGGATGGAGGGAGTATGAAGTTGGCACATTCTTTTGTCTTTTCATAGAAAAGGATGCCTGAAAATTTGTGAATCGTTCAGGTGAGAAATATTATATCTGCAATAGAATTTTTTTAATTGTTGCAGATGTTTTTTTACCTGTGAAATTGCATTTGGTGCATTCCTATTTCTGTATGTACCCTGAATCTTACCATTAAATTGTTTCCAATGCTCAAGACTTCTGTTGAAACTTTGCAGCTGGATGTGCAAATGGTAGCTGTGTTATCTGGGACTTTGAAACAAGGGGACTTGCAAGAGAATTTCGTGATAAAGATTGTACTGCACCTATAACCAGTGTCAGCTGGTCTAAGTATGGTCACCGTTTGCTTGCCTCTGCTACTGATAAGTCGCTGACACTTTGGAATGTGGTAACTGGGGAAAAGATTGCCCGCATAACTCTTCAGCAGACTCCATTGCATGCCCGTCTTCATCCTGGTTCATCCATCCCATCTGTATGCTTAGCATGTCCTCTCTCTTCTGCACCTATTCTTGTTGATTTGAATACTGGAAGTACCATAGTCCTTCCAGTTTCTGCATCTGACAGTGGTAATGTCCCTTTACCTAATTCACGTAAATTTTCGGATGGTTCTCCTCCTTTTACACCAACTGCTGCAACGTTTGATAAGAATGGAGAGCTGATATATGTGGGCAATTCCAAGGGAGAGATATTAATTGTAGATTCAAAAGGCATCCAAGTACTTGGGTTAATTCCCATCCCAGGTGGAACAGTTGTTAAGGACATTGTTTTCAGCAGAGATGGCCAATATCTGCTAACGAACTCTAATGATCGTGTCATTAGAGTCTATGAGAATATTCTGCCCATTAATGGTTCTGGGAAGGAGATTGAAAAAATAATCACCAACAACAATAATGACTATGAAAGCAAGTATGAGAAGCTAAAAGCAAATGGTGCACGCTGCTTAGTTCTTTCTTGCGAAGTCTCAGATGCCATTGCAAAGGTACAGTGGAAGGCACCATGCTTCAGTGGTGATGCTGAGTGGATTGTTGGTGCTTCTGCAAGCAAAGGAGAGCACAGATTGCACATATGGGACCGAGCAGGGCGTCTTATAAAGATCCTTGAAGGTCCAAAGGAAGCTCTCATTGATCTCGCTTGGCATCCATTTGATCCTACAATTGCTTCAGTGTCTGTGGCAGGCTTAACATACATTTGGGCAAAGGAACATGTAGAGAATTGGAGTGCATTTGCTCCTGATTTTATAGAACTAGAAGAAAACGAGGAATATGTTGAACGAGAGGATGAGTTCGACATAAATGCATATGCAGAAAGGGTGAGTGACGATTCATTTCTTGTTTTTCTCAGTTGTTTGTAAAATGAAAGCATACACACATCTGGATTAATCCAAATCTTCTATGCTGCAGGTTGAAGAACTGATGATAGATCAAGATGCAGAGATTGATGTTGAAACATGTGAGAAGAACTCACCATTCAGTGATTTTGAGGACTCAGCAGACGAGATCATCTACTTGCCTGCTATTCCTTCCCCAGATGCTCCTGATGAGCAGCCAGACAAGTGCCTAGTAAGCTCATCAAAATTGGAGGACAGCAATCATTCTGGTTCCCCCCCATCCTCAATGGATGCTGTACAGAATGGTCTAGCCATTCCTCCCGCATCTAGTCCATTGGAAGGTAAAGCTGTAGACTATTGTAATTTCTCACTTCAGCAGTTTCTCATTTTGTGCCAGTTATGATTTGTTTTTCAGTCGAAATCTGCCAGCAGTGTTGGTTTATTTCCCATCGAACACAAAAACCTGCAGAATATCTCAAATAATAGCGCACCCATCTGGATGAGATGTTAACATAAGTTGGTCTTCACATTACTTTAAAACCAAGTTGCAGCAGTGCACTGATTTTGTTGTATAGGTGTGACGTAAACCTGGAGTTATAGGCACACACACAGGGAAATATAAGATTTATATTATCATACATACAGACTATATAATGTTGAACCTGTATTGATGAATGATGATGTAATCGTAGCCAGGAATAGAATCTTGAAAACCTGAACCTTCTGACGTTTGCTTAATGCATTTATGGTTAACTGTTATCATCCTTCCCAAAATGAAGTACATTCTTGGTTTTTTGTTTCCCTGGCAGTTGTTGACAATTCCATGGCCGAAGAGCCATCAGCAGAAGCGGCAAACGCGAAGCGGAAGAGGAGGCTTTCAGCCAAGGGGCTGGAGATGCAGCAGGCTGAGAAGGTGAAGAAACCACCAATAAAGATGTCGTCCAACGGCAAGCCGTCGAAGCCCAAGAGCAAGCCGGTGGTGGAACCCGTCAACGGCAACAGCTCGGCCAAGATCAAGCAGCAGGTGCCGGAACCTGTCAACGGAAACAGCTCGGCTGCCGACATTGACGACGAAGCGACCGAGGACGACGAGATGTAAGCAAGCAGCTCGTATGTTTGACGCTGATGGCCAGTGCTGTTAATTTCATGCTGCCCTGACTGAAAGCAACGGTGAGGGCGTAGAGATAGGGTTATCACCTATGTTAATTAGTGTTCCCGTAGAAAGAAAGTCTGTTGTGGTTATGCCGAGACATGATAAACATCGTTTGCATATGTGCTGTGTGTAGTCTGAAGTCTGCTGTCGTTGCATTGATCTTGCTGTGTGTAGTCTGAAGTCTGCTGTCGTTGCATTGGTCTTGAGGTGAAGAAACCTGATCAGTATGGACCATGGTTATGCTTAATTCCTTTATGCCTGTAGATCATTGTACTCAAGTTTATCGTTAGGTTGCGCCCATGGGTTGTGCTATGAGCCTATGATTGCCGTATCATGTGACTTTACAGGTGTGAGATTGTGTGGGAATACCGTTGCCAATTGCATCCATCATTGTGCCGTCGATTGTACTACTGGATGCTGGAAAACGGTATTAGTAGTACTGATCATGCGGCGGTCCGTATATAGAATCTTTGTCCAGTTGTGGTCATATCATTATTGTAGGCTTTTGTAGCATCAAGTCTTATTATCTTTGTTGCTAAAGATGAAGATCTGCATGCAATGCAAGCCAGGGCACTGGTGGAAAGTGGCAAATGTGCCAGTAGAACTGTACAAAACAAATTAGTAAAGCGTGATGATAAATAAAAGTATATAAGAGAAGGGAGGAGGGTACCAAGCTGATGAATAATTGGCACATCCAAATCTTAGTCTTGCAATATTTGTGTCCCTTAACAACAGTATAAAAAAAGATGCATCTCATAATATATTATGGGACGAAGGGAGTATTATGTGTGTAGTCTCTTTGTCCGAAAAAACTTATCCCAATTTTGTCTTTTAAATGTACTCCCTTCATCCCAAAATTCTTGTCTTAGATTAGTCTACAGATGTATCTAATACTAAACGTGGCTTGATACATCCGTATTTAGACAAATTTAAGCAAGAATTTTGAGACGGAGAGAGTATGTATCTAGTACTAACTTGGTGCTAGATACATCTATTTGAGGGTCCCAATCTTATCTTTCAAATGGATGTATCTAGTATTAACTTGGTGCTAGATACATCCATTCTAGGGACAATTTTTTTCGAGCGGAGTGAGTACATACTAATCAAGGAGTAGTTCTTTTTAGTTTGTTATTTGAACTCTGAATGACTCCCAGGTTGGGGTTGCCCTTTGAGCCCTTCTACAACCGGAAAGCAGGCCGCTAGACAGAATTTGCTCATCATGTGCGCGCCTAAAGCGCACCGGATGCCAGTTTAATAATGCAGGCATGACCACTTTTAGCAAATTATTATTGGTACCATCTGACTATAACATACCCAAAGGGATCACTGTATCTAACCTAACTGGGATACGTGCCAATTGCGTGTACGATCGCTGCATATTCATTTCTTCGGTGGATTGTTTCAGGATCATGCTCGCCACTTGGCTCTCGCTTGCTTGCTAATCATGCATCTGGCGCCGGCTTATGTACTGTACAGTTAGTATATGCTCCCTAGAATCCTAGATGATGACTGATGATTAAGATTATGTGCAAGTAGACCCGGTCCTTCTTTCCCCTCCCGCAAAGCGACTAGGGCAAAGTCTTCCTTCCCTCGGTCTCCGTCGACGAGCCTGTGGATTCGCCTCCCTTTCGTCAGCCAATTCAGCGACAGGTGGCGAGAAGGGGATTCCTGGTGTTCTCGACTCCGGCTAGTACATAGGTTCGGGTTTTTAGTGCAAGCATGGGCGCCGCTCAGACGGATGATGGTGCTTCTTTTTTGAGTCAATCTTCCGGGCTCCAATCCTCCTTAAATTCATCGGGACGGATTAAACGGAGCTCTTGTGTAGATTCCCGCTAGCTCCTCGGGGCGGCGAGTTTAGGTTTGTCTTGTGCATGCGTGATGGCGTGATTTGGTGTTAGGTTCTTCGTGATTCAAAGGTTTAACAACGGCGACTGTGGCTCCAGTGCACTGGTCCTTTAGGCCACGTGCATGAAGACTTTCCGACTATCATCGACAAGGCCAGACTGGTTCTGCTATGGGAGCGACAACAACAGCGCCTCGGCGGTTCATTCCACCGGCGGCATTGGTCGTTAGGTGGTCCAAAGACCTCGATGTAATTTTTATTACATTTGGGATGCTTTGTACTTCTATAAACCTTTCCTCATGTATAACAGATCTAGGTTTTTTTTCGAGAAAATGATGCAAGTATGGACCTTTACAGCACACTTGCTCATGTGCTTAACTAACTAACGACGCGATGCATAATTGCATTGCATGCATGGACAGACCTACCGCATACGACGAGCTAGGGACGAGGATTATTATAGCTTGACTGGGCAAAAGTTATAGTTTCATACCGAACATTTTGCTGTGCACATGCTACCGTTTTCTTTTATTTTCCTTTTCTTTGTGACCAAAGTCTCGTCACGGAAGAGAAACTCCAAATATCGGGTTAACAGTTTTTTGGGTTTATTACAGTTTGTTTGTCCTTCCAAAAGCAGTAGTGCACATAACCTGGCCGTTCTATTCCCAGAAAGGAATAGTCATTTCTTTCAAAATGGTGGCTTCAGACTTATTGATGTATCATCTTGTATGGTCTTTGTGAATAATTAATAAAATGGCTGCGTGCATCGTCCAGATGCAGAGGCCGGGGGTACATCCCCCTTTTCTAAAAAAAAATTCTTTCAAAAGTTGGCAACGTTGGACATTTGAATTATGTCGGAATCCGCGAGTGAAATGTTCTAATTCCAGGTAACTCACCACCAGAATGTATTATTGTGAGTACCAAATCATCGGCCCAAAAAAAGTCTCAAGTCAAGTAGGGCCCATAAAATTTGTGGACAAAAATGTTATTCCAATCAACATTTCATTGGTACAAAAGGTGAGCTGTAAAAATGTTACGGAATTAAAATTGCTCAATTGGAATGAGTGGGTTTTATAAGAGTTTTCAGGGGACTAAATAATTATTCTGGAAAGCTATGGTAAATAGTTTTTCTTTGAAATAGATTACTAGTATTTGAGTTTTGAATACCTCGTATGTGATCAAGATTGAGAGAGCATTTACCGTTATTGTGTCACTGGAGAGCATTTACCGTTATTGAGAGAGCACTGAAATAAATAGTTTTGATTACTAGTAACTGGTAAACAAATTGTGTCACTGGAGAGCATTTACCGTTATTATTACATGTGAATCTCAACCATACGTTTCCTCTAAAAAAACCATACATGGGCCTATGCTAATTCAACAACAAAACATTTCTCCCGCATTGGTATACATATTAAGGTGTAAAAAGATAAAAATTGCATAACTGTTAGTTATGCAAATCATAAATACACATGTTTAGTTTTTTATTACAATGAGGCATTCCTAAGCATGAAATTGCAGTATATCCTTTAAAAGTTAGAAAAAGGTATGTAAATTAACAGCTCAAAGCCCACACACATACACCATTCCGAGGCACTGCCCTAATTGGAGATGCACATGCTTGCACACACTAAGATGACACACAAGCACACACCCAGAAGAACCTCACCTGTCCTCCCATTGTTTCTGAGCTCAAGGCCCCAATTGAAAGAGAATATGGGACATGAATTTCATGGAGTTTCTCCCAACAATAATGTCGAAAATGAGGTGAATATGTAATTAGTTGTTATTTAGAAACAACTTTCAACCACAAGTAGTTCCCATGAAACTGTACCCTCATGCCGCACCGCCTTTTGTTCCTCTCATCCTTCTCTAGTTTGCATTGTAGCACACAATGCATAAATGACATGTTAGATATATTTAGCCATGCTCTATTAGTTACTAGATCAAAACCTTATGTTTGTGTTCTTGTCATATAATTGTTTACTGGACTTTATGTGTCCATGATGTGATCTACCGCTAGAAGACATCAACAATGAAGCAATGCCAACGCCGAAAATCACATGAGAGCGAGTATGATGCAAATAAATACCACTGCCGAGATGAAGGCCCGGTGTATATATATAAATATCATGGATAATCTACTATAGAAATACCTTCTGACACCAAATGGTTGTCAAACTAAAATGAAGATTTCTGATTTTTGGTGATATGAACTCTCATGGCCGATGGCATTATGTTGAACCATCTGTGGCAATAAATAGCAATCTCTTTTTCTTTCTAAAAGAAAATGTAGAGTTGTAAGGCTCGCCACGCGCCCACGCATGCTTAGGATGACAAAGGCTATTTTTGAACGCTGCTACTCCCTCCATTCGGAAATACTTGTCTTAGAAATGGTTGTATCTAGAACTAAAACAAGTCTAGATACAACCATTTCTAGGACAAGTATTTCCGAACGGAGGGAGTATTTGATTGTGCTCAACTTTGTGGAAGTAACCATTGAACATATATTGCCCGTGCGGCCGTGGCAAGCCAATGCGGCAGATCATTCTCTTGCTAAGTCATGTAGAAGTTGATCACGTACATAGAATGCAAAGGCTACAAGTGACTCTTCACATCAAAATATACAGCGAATTCAGCAACCACTCTCGCTCTAGCTAGCCAGCTAATGACCGAAATGAAACTCTAAGTAGCTTAGAATGGATCGACGACCATGAGATAATAAGGCTGTTTACACTTCACATCTTCTTCCTTGGGGCCAATCTGCTGCTCCAAGTCTCTTCTGCCATGATCGGCAAACCGCTACCTGCTTTAGTTGACAAGATTATGATCATTGTGTGTATACCAATCAACCTCGCAAGATTAAAGATAGGTGTTGCACACGTAAAGTAAGTACGTGACACACTAGCTAACCTGATCTACAAAACCTCAGTTCAGTGTCGTAGAATTCCTCCTCGCTTCCATCACGATCACAATCGTCGCCATCGTCATCTTCCTCGTCGTCGCCATCATCGTCGCCGTCGCTGCATCGTGGCATGGGATCATCGCTTCCTACGCGATCATCCCTTCCTACCTTGCCACCACCTGCCGACACGCCGGCGAAGAGCCCCGTCACGCTCATCTGCTTACCGATCATCCTCGCGACGCAGTACGGCAGCTTCTGCTTGTTCGCGCCGCGCGCCGCCGTGGGTTGTCCCCCGTGCTTCCGGTGGTCGATCCACGCGCCGGCGAAGGCCAGGCAGTCCAGGAGGCTCTCCCTGGCCATGCCGCCCTTCATATCATACGCCTGCGCGCGGCGCCACAGGCTCCTGGCGTGCGCGTTTGCCGGCCGCGCCAGCGAGAGCGCGCGCGTCGCGTCGCTCGCCGCCGCGTCGGCCTCCCGCCGCGCTAGCCAGCACTGTGCGCGGTTGCTGTGCAGAACTAGCCGATCCCGCCTCCCGCTCGGCGGGCAGAGCTCCAGCGCCTCCGTGTACAGCTCGATGGCCCTGTCCACCTCGCCGTGCCAGAACATGCCGTTGCCTTGTCTCTTCTTCTCCTTGGCCAGAAGCTTTCTCTCGAGCAGCTCGTCCCGAGACATTGCCTCTTCCCTTTCCTTCCTCTCGATCTTTACCTCGCGCAAGCTAGCAACTGCTTCCTTTGCTTCCGTGCCTAGCGCACGGACACGTAAATGGCCGTCGTCGTCATCGTTAAGAAGCAGCGCGCTTGTTATGGCATCGCCGAGCCGTCGCCTTGGACCAAGGCGCCGGAGCTCGGCCAGGTCCACGAGGCACGGCGCTGTAGCGTCGGCGACGGCGTGCCAAGTTTCGGGGTCGTCGAGGAGGAGGAGCAAGCAGTCGATTGCCATGTACTGCCAGTCATCGGACGACCGCGCGAGGTCGCAGAGGCCGGAGAGCGCGTCTGGGCACGCCGCGATGGCGCCGCGGCCGACGGCACTTCGGCAGAGAAGACGAAGCAGCCCGACGCCGGCGGGCGAGTCGCCGTTGGCCAACCCGCCCCACATCCGGCACAGCTCGCTCAAGAAGCCGGGGTCCTGGCAGATCGTGGCATGAGATGACGGGTCTCTAGAGGCGAGGCAGCTCAGGAAGTAGAGCGACCAGCACTGGAGCTGGCTCGCCCATTCCTCGGCCTTCCGGTCCTCGGCTGCGTCGATGCTGCCACCGGCGAGCCCGCGCGTCAAGAGGTCGCGCTGGTACTTAGGACGCTTGCTCGGCGCCAGCGCGACGTAGTTCGCGTACACGTCGCCGATGCACGTGGACGCGGCGCGCACGGCGAGCGGCACCGCCTCGTCGGCGCACCGGGCAACAGCGGGGAACGTGGCGTCGTAGCTGGCGAGGTGGCCCAGAGCGCGCGCGGCGGCGCGGCGCTCGACCCACGTCATGGCGCCGCCGAGGAGGGCCAGCAAGGGGCGCACGGCGCCGGCGGCCACGGCCAGCTCGGCGTGCGCGGAGGAGCGGATGGTGTAGGAGCCGAGGACGTGGGCGGCGTAGTAGGGCACGCACGCGTTCTGGCCGCGGCAGCACCACGCCGCGTCAGCGAGCGCGCGTGCGAGGAGGAGGGACATGCACCGGATGGCGCCGAGCGACGGGAGCTCCGGGTCGTCTGGCGCGTCCATGGCCGCGCGCCACACGGCGGCGACCGCCCCGCCATCGTCGTGCTCGCTGTAAGGCAGCTCCCGGAAGAAGGCGGCGACGCTGGCGCGGCGGAGCCGCGCGTCCGGCTGCTTCATGGCGCAGAAGAAGCAGCCACAGCTTAGGCCGGGGTCTTCGGCCTCGTCGTCCTCCTCCTCCTGCTCCTCCTCCTCCTCCACGATCTTGGCCATGGCTTTGGACTTGCTCTTGCTAGTGCTAGATTGCACGTTTCTGGTGGTTACCTCCATTTGGATGTGGTGATCTTGCCTTGGTAGTTTGGTTTGTTTCTTGCGCTTGTGCAAGGGTAGAAGGAAGAGAAGCAGTGAGAGAGTAGGGTTTTGTAGAAGTGGGGGACATGATGCAGATGCACAATCAGTCAGTCAATTAGCACTGGATTTTTAATGCTCTTGTTAACTTCTTTTCAGGGAGATGGAACTGTTCTCTATGTTCAGCAGCCGGACGGGATGAACTTTTCAGATCATGTTGTTACTGATGTTCAGGGTTAATATATTGCAGACTGCGAACCTGAATTAGTACTCTTGAGTTCATTGTTCGACACCTGCATACACACTTCAGTAGTACGAGGTAGCTAATCTTTTTTCGAATGTTGAGCAGGTAAAGGTTAGTGCCAGATGTTAACAGCAGCAAGGCTTGAGTAACACAAGGTAAGTTGTTGGACAAGAGTCCCTAAAAAAAGCGGTTGGCCAAGGGTTTACTTGTTGGACCGTAGCAGTACAGTAACAACAATGGAGTCAACAAATCTGAAGAGATAAACCTATCCTGAAATTCGGACATGATTGTAAACCATAGACAGTGGCACTCAGGTGGGTCATTTACCAATGTTGTAAGTTTAAAACAAGTTTAGTTTGGTTTCAGTTTCTGCAACAACTGCAGGTTTTTTCCCGGTCAGCTCTGAAGATCCATGACTCCTTTCTCTGTCACCGTTGGATAAAGAGAGAAGTGTATATTTCAACCTCAAACTCTTGCCCTAGTCTAATACTAGTCAAAGTGTACGTGCAATGCATGTTAATTTGGAAGTATATTAAGTGCATATGGATATTAAGTAGGATATTATTTACGTGTTATTATGTGATTAACACTATATTTGGCATGAAATTAACTGCACGTTAAATGTGTTGAGCGCTCGACATTGAAGCAGTCTAGTTCGTTGGATTGACATGATATGATGGCCGAGATTAATTGGATCTGCCCATTTGAATCTTTTTATATTGTTATAGATTATAGATATAGTTACAACCCTGAACTGTGAAACCAGATTTTTCTTTTTTTGAGATTAAACTATGAAACCAGCTAAGAAGCAATCCTAAACTCTTAAAACCGGCCAACATTCAACCCTCCCATCCACACACCCTAGTTTTGACCCTGCCAACAAGCCACATTAGACAAACTTTCAAAAAAAAAAATCAAATTTTCTGAAAAATGGAAAAAAATATGTAAAATCCAGAAAACGATTTTAATCATTCTGGGAAAGTTTCAGATTTTTTTCTTAAAATAAAAAGTACCATCAAATTTCTTTTTGCCGCTCATTTTTTTTTTGCCAAATTTTGTCAAAAATTCAAAGTTTCCAGAAAAAATTCTGTAAAATCAAGAAAACAATACTGAAAATTCTAGGAAAGTTTCTTTTTTTCTTCAAATAATGAAAATTACCATAAAATAAAATATATTTTTTTAATTTTTTTAAATTTGGAAAATTTCATTTAAAATCATAAAAAGTACTAAGCATTATATGGAATTTTAATATTTTTTTACAGACTTTTTTGAAATTTTCTAGAAATTCAGAAAGTTTGACAAAATTTGGACAAAAAAAATGAAATTCAGCGTTAATTTTCTTTATTTAAATCAAAAAAACATAAAATGTCCCAGAATACTTAGTATTTGTTTTCTTGGTTTTAAAAAAAAGTTTTTGAATTTTTCTGGAAAGTTTAATTTTTGACAAAAATTGATGAAAAATTGGCAGAAAGAAAATTTGATGGTAATTTTCCTTATTTTAGAAAAAATCTGAAACTTCCCTAGAAAAGGAGTACCTAGAACTCATCTAGATGAGATGTAATTTGATCTCATTCACCTGGAAAACAAGAACGGATACAACCCACGTCAGCACACACGCATCTTATAGCACCACATCCAATGGCTATAAAGGTGAATGAGACCAAATTAAATCTCATCTAGATGAGTTCTAGCAAAACTGTTCTAAAAAGGGATACAATTCTATTGCTAGATCGTCATCCATATCAAGTACACGTATCCCTCACTTTCTCTTAGCACATGAAAGATGCACATCTTTCGTGCATGTCAATGCAGGCCTACTACACAGGGGTAATTTCGTGGAGGCACGAGACCATATATGCTCTGTGATTCCCTGAGACATTAGTTTACCTAAAGGTGGATTAGGGCCGGCCGGCGAGCAAGCGGGGCATCTAGGGCTACGTGGTGCCCGCGCTTGCTTCCCTTTTACCGTCTAATCATCGACCGGTCGACAGAAAATTGGCATCAGTTGCTTTCGCAGCTTAAGATTACGCCCATGCGTGAGGGCATGCATGTCATTTCAGCAGGCACGTACTCCATAATTTACGATGTGGTTAAGGTCTAAAGTTGCGGCGGTTAAACCCCAACACCAGCAGGCCGGCCGGCAGCCTAACTTAATCTAACCGCACCTTTTCAACCGGTTAATTAGCAGCCCAAGTAGCTTAAACAAGCAACTACACTAGCTTCAGTTTTGTCTGTAGCGTTTCGAAGCCTGCCCTTGAAGTTTATTTGTTTACACAATGACATCAATTCTGCACAGTTGGTTAAACTTGATGATACCTCGACACGTCATTGCGGAAATGTTTTATTTGTAATACATTTCAATGAGATTGGGTAGTATGAAACATGAATATCTGGAGTAACAATATGGTAACTAAAACTGAAAATACACACGTATAATTCATTGTGTTTGATTACTTTATAATTATAAAATATTTATTTAATATAAATACCATAACAGAATGAAAATTCGCATGCATGTTTGCATGTTTAGGTGTGCTTATCCGCATGCATGTGGCATGATGAGGTAACATACTTGTCTGGTGAGAGTAATCAGTCAGTGAGTGCTACTACCTCTGTCGTGGTTTATGATCCCTTTAGTATTTTGTATCAAACTTGGACAATAGATTTAATTAAGAAAATAATAATGCATGTCATGAAAAATTATATTGTTGGATTCGTATTTGAACATATTTTTCGATGATATTATTTTTTGTTACATGCATTAATATTTTGTTAGCTAAATCTACGGTCAAAACTTAGCATAAAATACGAAGGGGACCAATAAACCAGGACGAAGGTAGTAGCTATTTAGATATAGAAGATCACAAATTTAACTACTCGTCATCTCTCGTTTACTTTTTTCTTGGTGAACTGTTAAAATATGGTTCCCATGCGTACTTTATTTTCATTTTCCTTTCCTTTTTTAAAGTGGCATTCCCACTCACAAAGGTATTGTGGTCCTTCAAGTTTTTTTCTTGAATATCTGTGGTCCTTCAAGTGAGGACTATGCTTCGTTGCTTTGCATCCATGCTGCTTGTTGCCGTACGAAGGAAAACCCAATAAGAAAACAGCTTTAGGCGGTCCAAAGCTAATATGTACAGGTAGGAACTCGGTTAAACTATGCAGTGGGCACCTGTTACTCGAGCAGAACAAACTGCTCAGGAGGCCAATGACAAGTCGAGCGAGTCCCCGTGGATGCGGTTTGGTGAGTTCCTATGAGGCCTCGAATGGCTTCACAAATCGATCGCACATGCATGCAGAGTGGGGATAAGCTAGGCTCGGCATTCAGCAAGCACAAGATGATTACACGGTACTGTTCTGATTACATTATACTAATACCTTTGTGTACTCTGTAGCAGCCGCATCAGAAACAAGAAAGCACAGTCCTAATCTGAGCTCGAGATCAAATGCTCTTCATATGAACAAAAAACTAGTTTCTTTTGTGGCAAACATTAAGAAATGTTTTGAATGCTTGCAAAGTTTCATCATCATCTCCCGTTCGTGGAAGTCGTAGCAAAAAACAAAAACCTCGGCTATGCAAGCACTCAAAACATTTCTTAATGTTTGCCACACAAAAATTCAGATTTTTTGTATTTTTTTATTTCACTATTTATCCGGGCTCATTTGAGCCCGAGCTAAGAAACTCCATGTCCAAATTTAAAGCCTTAGTAGCATACTTCCTCCTTCCCACTTTATAAGGCCTGCCTGAGTTTTAGGTCGTCAATTTAGTCAACGAAATACAAGTTATATGTAGGAAAATAAATATATCAATAGAAACTTTTTTTAAATATAAATTCAATGGTATGTTTTCTTGGCATACAACTCATATTTCATTGGCCAAGTTACAACGATCTAAAATTACGTGCAGACCGAATAGACCAGAAGAGAGGGGATAGTTTTTATCATTTTCATCTGCTTTGTTTCCTCAAGAAGCATCTTTGGTTTTCTAGCTTCTCTTTCCCGGCCCTATTTACATTTGGGCTAGACATGAACAACCAAATGCATCAATTTACTAATATAAATATATATACACACACAACACGATCCCCCCAAACTGAGGTAGTTTCATCCTAGAAGTAAGCAGTGAAATAATAAATAAATATGAAAACCACACGATCAAATTCCCACCCTAGCTCCATTATTAGCTCCGGCAAAAATATGCTACTAGCATATTGGTGCAGTCTTATCTAAAGCCCTCTAAAGGATAACAACAACAACAACAACAACAACACCCTTAAAATAACAACGACAACAACGACAACGGCCACAAGAAATGATTGGTGCAGATATGATCGTTGCTGGTTTGTTGACCATTGTTTTGAGCGCTTCGGTTTTTTCCCTTCTACTCCATCTAGGCATGACTTCAGTCTTGTATAGCTTTGTCATATGCCATTGTGATTCTTTGTGTATGTATGTGCGCGTGCGTTGATGCTGTTTGTGCGCATCCTAATTATGTAGAGACGGGGTGTATGCTCCTTGTGTTTGTATACCCTTGATACTTCATTTTGAGTTAATTAAAAAACAAGGAACAAACTCATCAAGTTTGAAATCAATCCAGACGCATTTGAGCCTCCAATGAACAAGTTTCGTGAATATAAACATAGGAGCTACTAACATGGACATAAGTTATCTTTCTATTTTCTTACTTCTCATTCAAGTTTGTGAGGCTGTCTCTGCTCTCTCAAAACAACCACTAAATCTCCTGGATTGAGAACAAGATAGGCTTTTTCTTCCACCCTCTCCTCTCTCATTATTTTAGTGAGACATCTCAGTAATTAATTTAGCAGAGATCAACAATCTACAAGTGTTCCATCTCAAAGAAAAAAAAACAATCTACAAGTGTTCAATATACATGCTTCAGTTTGGGCTCTTAACACATTTGGCCCATGCAAATGGGAAAACAATTGGATGGCCCTGAACCGCACTGGCTCTCATAGACATACCCTGTTTGGCGCAGTTCAATCTGCAAACCAGCGCACACTATGCCTCAGTTCTAAGCCGTCCCATTTTTATGTTTTTTTTTCTGTTTTGAAGCTCAAAAATGGTTCGGAATGAGAGTGACAAAGTTCGAACCCGCAATCTCCTCATTCCGAGTCAACTGCCCTAACTACTACACCCGCTTATGTATATATGCTTCTTTTTTTTCAAAATACAGGAAATGCCCCCCTATGTTTTCCTCTTTTTTTCTTTTTTTGTTTCCTGTTTCTTTTTTATTTTATTAAATTTTTGATTTTTTTAAATCAATGTTTTTTAAATTTATGATTTTTTTTCATTTTTGATGAACTTTTTTCAGATATGACGAACTTTTTTCTAAATTTGATGAACTATTTTTCAAATTCTTTGTTTTTTTGAATGTGAACTTTTCAAAAAATCGATGATTTTTTTCAAATTTGATAAAATCTTTTCAAACTCGAATTTTGATTTATTTTACGAATTTTGGTGAGCTTTTAGGTAAAAGTCAACAGACAACAACTTGGTCAGTGGTGCATGGTCATGGTCGAAGGTCAGCCAACCACATTTTTTTCATCCAGCGATCTGACAAAAAAATCCAGCGACCGAGCGAAGCCCTTGTGTATAATGGGCCGGCCCAAATTTCCATCGGCATGGGCGCCAGCACCCTGTTCGGAGCTCCCCTCTCACATGCACACTCAAATGGGTCGCTCGCTATCGCTCACTCGCATGACTATGTTCGGTCAGCTTGTGTTGGAACGAAAAACTCCACGAGCAGAGAAAAAATTGATTCATTTTTTATATATTTAAAAAGGTGTATGAATCTTTATTTTGTGAATTTGAAAGTTGTTTGTGAATTTTCTAAAAATATTCATGGATTACAAAAAAATCATGAATTTGAGAAAGTTCACAATTGTTTTTTTTAAGTTCACGAATTTCAAAAAAGTTCACAAATGTTAAAAATGTGCAGGAATCCAAACATTGTTCATGAATTCTATAAATGTTCAAAAATGTGAAAAATGTCAACGAAATAAAAAAATTTAAGCTTTTTAAATCACTAATTTGTAAATTATTCACAAATTTAAATATATTCACACGTTTGAAAATTCATGAATCACTGTCCAACGTTTTTCAACCTCTTTTTCTTTGGCTGAAGCGACGAGGATGCACCTGCGCGATCCATCACAGAGTGAGGTCGGGTCGGTAGGTTGAACGCGCATATATAGTTCGAAACAGGTTCCGAATAGTTGCGCGGTGCGTTACCACGATGTTCGCGCTACACACATCTTCTTCTGTAGACAAAATACAGATATGACACAGTGACAGACAACTCAAACAAACAAGAACGCACTGTGACACCATTGTCCTCATCGTGCAGTGTTCTATGCGCAGACCATGCATGGAGTGCAGTGCTATTCTTGAGCCTTCGTTCAAAAAAAGAAAGTACTCGTCCTCGGCCACCAACGACGACGGAGTCCGCATGGTTTCCGAGAAAAGACCGGCTGCTTACTAGGCTATAGCAGATAGATAGAGATAGATCGACCTAGTACGTCAGATGTAGATTTTCAGCAACGACAAAACGACTTGACCACCGGCCGGTGCAATGATAGAGCATCTGGCAAATCCGGCCTCCTATATGACCAGGGACGTGTCCGGACAATGCCCGCGGACGCAGCGGAAAGGCTCCTCATATCTCGTGCCTGGCATCCACATATCTCAAATTTGGGATCTTAAATTCATGCACTCTTCTTCCTTTGATTGAGTCTTTAAAATTGAGAGTATGCTCCACCTGCTGGTCCACTTCCTCTTGCATGCTCATAAGCATAATCATGTCCACTTCTTCGTTTGAATCTGACGAATCAGAGAACTCGGTTTCAATCATTTTATCAAGCTCCGTCGGTTCATGCTCTTTGTCCGACCAAGCATTGAAATTCCCTACAAATAAATCACGAAAAATCGGGTCGGACATTGTGTCGAATACATAGAGCGCAAGAGGCAGCCTCATAGTTGCCAGAAGTACCGCGTTGCCGTCCGGGCCGGCGACAATGTCCGCGGTGCTGAGCACGGGAGAGAGGACTGTTTGTACCGGTGCTAGAGGCACTAGGCTCGGAACGACTGCGGATCAAGGGTGGCGGCGGATCTGCGAGACGTCGGTGCCGAGGAGGAAGGAGAGAGCAAATGAATCCGGTAAGTCGAGGGGGTGGATTTGGTGCAATTTGTGCTGGGATAGGCCTGTCGGGTCCGACGTGGTGGATGCGCCCGAGCACGCACGGGTATCCACATATGCCTTATATTTGGGCTGGATATGAGGGATGCCGGTCCGCTCGAACGTTTGAGACACCTATCTTGGTCGTTTTTTTGGGCTTCTTTGATTCAAAGGAATTTTATAGGATTTCTGGAGGATTGAAATCTTTAGGATTTTTTCCTATGTTGGTCCTCTGATTCATAGGATTGGACCCCATAGGAATTTTTCCTATGAAATCTTCTGTACTACATTTCATAGGAAATTTAACATCCACTCGAACCTCTTTTTACAATTTCTTTGTTTTTCCCGTGGCATCAAACAATCATCGCTAATTTTACAAGATTCAAATGGGCATGCCACTCCAACCCTACACTTTTCCTATTCCTATGTTTTCAAAATCCTACGAATCAAAGAGGCCCTTACCGGTGGGGGCATCTCCAAAGCGGAAATCTCCACTATTTGTCTAGACCACAGTGTCCTAACCACTTTTGCCATTTAACGGGAACCCTGTATATGTCTGTTTAGCAGTCCGGACGTACGGATTCCGATATCCAAGAGACAAACGTGAGGACACTTTGTCGGAATCCGGACATGAACTTGACCAATCACATGCATGACAATTTTCTTCTCTCCTCCCAACAGCGCATGCATCCAAACACTGGTTTGCCTCTTTACTTTCTCCTACCAACCGGATACTAGATCACAAATATTTCACCCCATACATAAACCCACTTTTTCCCCTCCCGACTACTTTGTGATTAGCATTGTATGGCTTTCTCCCATACCATATCCGTGAACCACATATGAATATAAAAACGAACATATATCAAAAACATTTTCCAATCAGCTTTGAAGATGCCTTAAGTGACCGGATCATCCGTCCGGACGTTTAAGAGGGGGTTTAGGGTGTCCGGCTGATGCTCCTAGTGTGGTCACAGGGACGCGACAGGCTAGCGCACCCCACATATTTTCGTCCAGTCGTCCCGTGGTCAACATCGGGCCGATCGATCGATCGTACGTAATGCTACAATGAATAGGAAGACTAATCCGAAAGAAAAAGAAATGCCAGCAGCAGAAGAGACGCGCGACACCTGGAAACGATGGACGGCGACACGCCGACACCGGTGGTAACGTGTACTGTGCTACGTTTGGCTTTCAGGCAAAACAGAACGGGGTGCAGCCTAGCCTTGACTCGTGACTCTGACTCGGTCAGCAGGTCAAAGCTACAGTTCCACGTACGATGTACGCTTTGCTTGCGTATAGACAGAAGAAATACATCGTTTCTCTTTCGAAAAAATATCATATACGAAAACCAATATTCGATAAAAACCAGTGAAAACCACGAGAACATGAGTTTTAAAGTGTCGAAAATATACATCGCTTCTGTTTCAGATTACAATACTTCACCCATGTTCAGTAGAATCCGGTTCATCTTGCACTCGGAACTGAATATGAACCTCAGTGCACTGGCACCTGAATCTTTCAGCACAGGTTCTTCGTTAATAAGAGCCACAACGGTACTTGAAATTCCCTGTCTTGTTCAACGGCCTCGTTATCACGGAAGGACTCTCCCCATCCCAGTCCACTGCCAGCGTATCTTCAACGAAAGCAATTAACCTTTTTTGTCTACTTGCTTTCAACACACCTCCCATCAAGTCGCCTGGACATAATGCCATTTGGAAGATGCCACCCCTTTTGACCGGAGGAAGTCACGAGTGTCGTCCTCGTTTGAACTGATCCACGATAGCTGCGGCAGCGGGAGCCCCTCTCTCGCGTTCTCCGGCAAACCGTCCGCAAAGACCACGACCGCTGATGAAATGGTGCGCTCATGCACTGCTCTCCCCAAAGGAGTTCGCCGCCGGCTGCTCACCAGCAAGGAAGCGCTCGCGTGTTTTGTTTACAGGGCCCAATATTTATCAGGCGTCCGATAAAAATAATAATCAATGGCAGTTGTTTTTTCTAACCGTTGGATTCATTTTCTTCATTTGTATTTATCCTCCCAACACCCCTTGCTCCATGTACCGCTGGCCAAACCACCGCCCCCTCTCTCTCACGCACGCCTCCACACGTTGTTCTCTACCAGTTTAGCGCTGCCCCGATCATCTCTCTAAGCCCCGTCCTCCTATAGCGTCATCGACCAGCCGTCACACCGCACCCACGGCAAGAACCTCCTTCCCGTCCTCCGCCGTCGATGCCACGGCCTCACCGTCTCTAGCTCGAACCTACTCATTCTAACTCGTTTGGCGCTTGGAAAATTTTCAGGCGCCTAGTAAATAGCATATTTGTTTCTTTACATTATATCCCTTCGTCCGTTGACAACTACTTTCCCGCTCTTGCCTTAAAAACAGGACGAGCGTAACTAGGGTCCGTTCGCAAGAATGGGGGAGACGGCGGTTTTTAATGCGTTTAAGGGGATAGCAGGGTGGCGGTTATTAGAAACTGTCATGGCAGTTCCTTCCTTTCATGTTTCTTTTATGAAACTGCCATCCATCGGATGGAGATCGTGCGGTTTAGGGAGGGTTCGCTGGCAAAACGTCCGTGGCTAACGTTCGCCAGCTAAGATTTCCCTAAAAACAAGACCATTATTATTTTGAGTAAAATGAAACACGGAAATAGGCAGAACAGAACAGACAGGAAATTGGAGGGGGCAAAGCAACCTCTGAATTGATCACAGAAGAAGCTCAAGCACAGAGTACCACTTAAATTCTCTTCACACCAACACGACACGGCACTACTTATCTACACAACTAATTAAACATAAATAATCCTCCTCTTAATTCGACGCGGAAAGCAAAGAACGCATGCTCCCGTATCTTCCGTTCCAGAGAGCAAAAGTCGCCGAAAATTAACGCCGCTAGCACGTTTACGGTGCCACGTTCGGTGAGCATCCACGTCGCTGACCGACTGACCGGCTGGCGGGCTGATTCAGCGCAGCACGGGCCTGGTCGGGTCGTCCCCGTGGTCGTCGGGGCCGAGCGAGAACACGTCGACGGGCGCGCGCGTGCCGTCGATCCCGCCGGCGCCGGCTGTCGGCTGCGGCGTGTCGAGGAAGAGCACGACGACGGTGATGTCGTCGTGGAAGCGCCTTCTCCGGCCCTTCTCGATGGCCGCGATGCTCTCGTACTTGATGTCCTTCTTCCTGGCCGCCTCCAGCTGCGCGGCGCGCACCAGCCGCATCGCCACGCCCTTCCTCGGGCTGCGTGACACGATGCCCACGGCGGCCTCGTCGCTAAGCTGCTCCCACAGCCCGTCGGACGCGAAGATGATGAACTGGTCGCCCGGGCGCAGCCTGCGGGACGTGACCGACGGCACGGCGCTCATCACCGGGCGGCGCAGCGGGAACGGGCAGAGCGACTGCATCACCGCCGGGGTGCACAGGTCGGGCCGCTTCAGGTAGGCGTCCCCGATGGAGCGGGACACCTGGATGATCCCCTTGATCCGCCACACGCCGTGGCTGCTCATCACGATGTGCGGGTCGTCCGGGTGTGCCTCCGCCACCTCCCGCCGCACCTCCTCGTCGGCCACGTTGTGGTCCCGCGACAGCCGCTCCGCCACCACCGCCCTCCGCTTCTTCCCGCCCGCGCTGGCGAGGCGGCCCAGCACGGCGCGCGAGTCGCCGAGGTTGGCGACGTGGAGCGTGCCGCCCTCGATGGCGCCCACCAGGCAGCAGGAGCCGACGGACAGGAGCCGCGGCTGCGACGGCCACGACCTCTCCACCATGCCCATGAACTCCTCCTCCGTGGCGCCGAAGGCCCTCTTGATCACCTGCGCCGAGATGCCCCCGCTCTGGGACGCGAACTCTGCAACCAATTTCGAACCCACGAGTCAACAAACAAGTCGTGCATGACGAACACGCGCGCGCGTTGAACGAGTGTAGGAGGCAGGCGAACCTTGGATGAGGGAGAAGAGGCGCGCGTTGACGAAGCGGGCGGCGTCGGGGCCGCCGTGGCCGTCGTAGACGCCGACGAGCGTGGCGGCGGGGGAGACGAGCACCTGCGCCTGGTCCTCGAGCGCCTCGTTGGCCTGGGCCACGGCGACGGAGTACTCGCCGGAGGCGTGCGCCTTGAGGCCCACGTCCCACACCAGCCCGTCGTCGCCCACGCTCCCCGACCGCCCGGCCCCGCCGCCGCCGCCCCGGCCGAAGCAGCAGCAGCACCACCGCGAGCCCCTCATGCCTCTGCACGCACCTCGGTCGACCGTGGGATGGGGTGGTGTGAAAGAGCTGCGGAGGAGGAGGCCGAGGGAGTGTCCTGTGGAGCGCGAGTGTGACAAGCGGCCGGGCGGGTGGCCCGGTGTACTCATAGGCGGGGTAAGCGCGTGGGATGGCAGCGGTGGATGGCGGGGGCACGGCACGGCGACGAGAAACGGGGGGTGCGTGCGTGGAAGACGCGTTCGTTAAGTTTGGCTGTTCAAACTCTCTTTCCAGTCTCGCTCATGCGAACCGGATGGCAGACATCTCAACGACGCGCCGGCGACCGATCGGTGGCCGACCGACCGACCGTCTGAACCCGAACGCGTTCGTTTCCTCGGCCTCGCGCAGGAATTCTAGCTCTAGCTCAATTCCATCTGGAGAAATTGATATGGCTGATGGGAAAAGGACGCATGATTGCTAAATGCCGCTGCCACGTCCGGTCGTAGGAGGGAGGATCGGTCACATATCTGATAGACTTTCGAGGAAAAGGGAGGGCGCCGATATACCACGGCTTTAGTTCTGTCGTGTCATCGTTTACTCCGAGAGACGTTGTGTGGAATGCGGCAGTGGAGCTCTAGTCTCTGGAATCTCTCAAGATATCCTTGCACTGGAATGTGGTCTGGTCTGGCAGGCACAGTTTGTTCCCGTTCCTTGAGAATGGAAATTGGGTTTCAATGCCATCGGATCGGACGTGTGCCAACACTTGTAATCTTGTCTATGTTCGTCTCTATTTCCTCAATCGAGTTGTCAAACTCAAAACGACCACTTTGCGATGACACGACGCTCCCTTTGCCGCTATATATGCAACCTTCCTTTTTTTTTTTTTGCCAAACTAATAAAACCCTGCTTCCGTTCACATCCGGTGGGGCTAAAATAGCCCACGGAAGATTATATCCCATAGATATTCATATACAAGATGACATATATAATATATAATAATAAAAGGAAAAAAAACCGCCTTTAAATGACGTGTGTCTAAAACCGCCTAAAGGAGTTGCCACGCGTAAATAAATGGCTCGAGGGGATGCCACTTAGCCGAAACCGCTGCACACGTGCCTGACATGCACCATCGTCGCCGGCCAGAGGGGGAACTCCAACCTCCAACCAAAGCAATAATCAACACCGACAAGCTTGAAACAATGCAACCTCTCCCAGAAAACAACATAGTGGGCCTTCACAGTGGAGGTTGAAGGCGAGAATGACTGCTTATAGACGAGCTCGGCGATGAAGACCACTCCGCTCACCCTCTGGCAGTGCAAAAGAAGATTCTTAAGCATCGCTAGTAGGAGATGGTCCCAAAACCTCACATCAAATGAATAAGCCGAACCAATCCGCTTGGATCTCCCAAGGACTAAAATGACAACACCAGAAGAAGATTGCGAGGGAGAAAAAACGGATCAAATGTGAAAACCGAAACTTGGAACAAAAAATCAGGGGAACTTATTCTGGACAAAGAAAAAGACAATGATGTGTTGACCATTCTCCTAACTCTGAAGAAGGGGATTCAGTAAGAACATGATAGGAATGATTATTCAAGTGCTCGTGTGTGTGTGT
>NC_041386.1:41302638-41306396 GCF_002162155.2 Triticum dicoccoides | reverse complement strand
CCGAAACCTTCCTATTATATGTTGTTTACATACAAAAAATGTACTTGTAGACTATGATGTAGACTAGCTAAATTCAAAACATAATTTCCTCAATCGAGTTGTCAAATTCAAAACGACCACTTTGTGAGGACACGACACCCTGACTACCAGGCCACCTCGTTATCCACATCCGCAATCTTCTCTTATTTAATGGCAAAACTTAAAACCCACTTTCATTCACATCAGGTGGGGGGTGGGGGGTATGTCCCACCGAAGATTACATCCCACAAAAATACATGCACACAAAAAAGATTACATCCCACATATATACAAAGGGGCATAGTAGAAGAATAAAGACCGCCCTAAAAAGACGCATGTCTGGAGCTGCCTAAGGTAGTTGCCACGTGAAGATAAATGATTCTAGTGGTGCCACACATTCGAAACGGGTATACACGTGCCCGACATGCACCTTCGTCGCCGACTCGAAGAGAACTCCAACCTCGTCAGCAAGCGAAAAAGAAGTCGTGGTTGGGGATCTCCCATGTGAAGATTTGGAGGTTGGAACTAAATAAGCCAAAAAAATCATATATAGCAATTTCTTCAACAATAGATGGCAAGTCCCGACAAGGACATCGCTAAGAGAACATGGGAAGGATTACATACCGATGGCAAAGGATGAGTCGAAGCACTTGTGCTGGCAATGACAGAGGACCCTTTGAACGATAGATGACCCCCAACTAGAGAACAAACCAACATCGACGAGCTCGAAACAAAGCAACATTTCCCATGAAACTACACAGTGGGCCTCCGCGATGAAGATTGAAGAGGAGGATGACTGCTTGGGGAAGAGACCGACGACTAAGACTACCCCCGCTCCCAGATATCCTTGAAGCACCACTAGTAGGAGACGACTGCAACAACTTAGCAGGCCCAAACCGATCTGTTTGGATCTCCCAATGCCTGAGATGACAACACCATAAGAAGATTGCAGGTGGAAGGACCAAATACTACAACCAAAACTTGAAACATAAGTAGGGAAAATTATTTGGGACCAAGAGAAGACCACAATATGCCGACGATTCTCCTCGGTCCAAAGAACAAGAAAAGGATTCAACAAAAATATGACATGAAGAATTTTTCGAAGGAAGGGGGGTATACATACCAATATAGAGATAAGACAATGTCGAGGAATAGAAACATGGATCTACAATCTTACTATTATATGGTTTACATACAATGGATTGTACATGTGAACTGTGGTGCAAAATAAAACCAGTTTCAAAAAGACATAACAACTTGACTTTTTGCATAAAAGTGACACTTCACATAGGCGATGGACCCTAATGACATGATGAGGACATGGAGGTCATAGTTACACCCACAGCCCCTACTACTATACCTATTGGATTGATTAGTATAGGTCGCGCACGCCAGTTATATTATCAGGTACTTTCGTTTCTTGGTAATGTTTCTGAAGTTCACGAGAATATGATGCTGCCTAACTTTGATAAATTTTTGTTGCTTACAGTTGAAGGGCCTAGCATGGACAAGAAGGATGAACATTGGAGCATTATCAAGCATGAAGACGAAGGCGCGTGCGA
This sequence comes from Triticum dicoccoides, assembly GCF_002162155.2. NCBI lineage: Eukaryota > Viridiplantae > Streptophyta > Magnoliopsida > Poales > Poaceae > Triticum > Triticum dicoccoides. Next base: position 41,304,816 of record NC_041386.1, on the reverse strand, counting down.
AGAGAACAAGAACAAAGTTTGTAGTGGAGATTTCCGCACTTTGAAGCCACCATGATGACATACAAGAAGATGGACGAAATATACAAGATGGCCTTTATAAATTTCGTCCATAGCTTATTATTGGTGCTGCGCCACCTTATTTTTGGGCCAGGCCCAGGTAATTTCGAAATACTACTTCATAGGATGTTTTTAGAGTCCATATTGTAGGGGAAACGAACCAGGAGGTATTTTAGTCCCACCTTGCCAAGGGTGGACGAAATCCCTTCTCTTTTCCCCTATAAATATAGCCCTTAAGGCATCGTTTAGACTTGGGTTTTATTTAGTTAAAAGTTAGTCATTGCTACAACTTCGTGTACTTTGTTTGTGTCCAACAGTTGGAGAACATAGCATGCAATTTCAAAAGAATTCCTACGATCACGCAAGATCTATCTAGGAGATGCATAGCAACGAGAGGGGGAGAGTGTGTCCACGTACCATCATAGACCAAAAGCAGAAGCGTTAGGTTAACGCGGTTGATGTAGTCGAATGTCTTCACGATCCAACCGATCTTAGTACCGAACGTACGACAACCTCCGAGTTCAGCACACGTTCAGCCCGATGAGGTCCCTCGAACTCTTGATCTAGCAGAGGGTCGAGGGAGAGTTCCGTCAGCACGACGGTGTGGTGACGGTGATGGTGATGTGATCCGTGCAGGGCTTCGCCTAAGCACTACGACGCTATGACCGGAGGAGTAAAATGTGGAGGGGGGCACCGCACACGGCTAAGAGAACTATTGGTGTGCCCTTGGGGTGCCCCCGCCCCTGTATATAAAGGAGGGGAGGAGGAGGCGGCCGGCCAGGAGGACGCATGCCATGGGGGGGGGGTCCTACTAGGACTCCACTCCTAGTAGGATTTGCCCCTCCCTTTCCTTTCTTTCACCAGAGAGAAAAGGAAGGAGAGGGAGAGGGAGAGGAAAGGGGAGCCGCGCCCCCTCCCCCTTGTCCTATTCGGACTCCCTAGGAGGGGGGCACGCGCCACCCCTCTCCCTCTCCCCCCGGGCTTCCCTCTCTCTCCCTTAGGCCCATGTAGGCCCAACACTTCTCCGGGGGGTTCCGGTAACCCCTCGGTACTCCGGTAAAATACCCGAACCACTCGAAACCATTCCGATGTCAGAATACTACCTTCCAATATATGAATCTTTACCTCTCGACAATTTCGAGACTCCTCGTCATGTACGTGATCTCATCCAGGACTTTGAACAAACTTCGGTCACCAAAATACATAACTCATAATACAAATCGTCATCGAACGTTAAGCATGCGGACCCTATGGGTTCGAGAACTATGTAGACATGACTGAGACACATCTCTGGTCAATAAACAATAGCAGAACCTGTATGCTCATATTGGTTCCTACATATTCTACGAAGATCTTTATCGGTCAAACCGCAATAACAACATACGTTATTCCCTTTGTTATCGGTTTGTTACTTGCCCGAGATTCGATCGTCGGTATCATCATACCTAGTTCAATCTTGTTACCGGCAAGTCTCTTTACTCATTCTGTGATGTACCATCCCGCAACCAACTCATTAGTCACATTGCTTGCAAAGCTTATAGTGATGTGCATTACCGAGAGGGCCCAGAGATACCTCTCCGATACTTAGAGTAACAAATCCTAATCTTTATCTATGCCAACCCAACAAACACCTTCGGAGACACCTGTAGAGCATCTTTATAATAACTCAGTTACGTTCTGACGTTTGATAGCACACAAGGTGTTCCTCCGGTATTCGAGAGTTGCATAATCTCATAGTCACAGGAATATGTATAAGTCATGAAGAAAGTAATAGCAATACAACTTAACGATCATTATGCTAAGCTAACGGATGGGTCTTTTCCATCACATCATTATCTAATGATGTGATCCCATTCATCAAATGACAACACATGTCGATGGTCAGGAAATTTAACCATCTTTGATTATCGAGCTAGTCAAGTAGAGGCATACTAGGGACACTCTGTTTTGTCTATGTATTCATACATGTACTAAGTTTCCGGTTAATACAATTCTAGCATGAATAATAAACATTTATCATGATATAAGAAAATATAAATAACAACTATATTATTTCCTCTAGGGCATATAGGAGGGAGGAGTATGTCGGTGGAGCAACATGGGGCCCACGAGGGTGGAGGG
>NC_041386.1:41272497-41302375 GCF_002162155.2 Triticum dicoccoides | reverse complement strand
TACCTCGTGGCCTCCTTTGTTTCTTGACGTAGGGTCCAAGTCTCCTGGATCATGTTCGGTGAGAAAATCACGTTCCCGAAGGTTTCATTCCGTTTGGACTCCGTTTGATATTCCTTTTCTTCAAAACCCTAAAATAGGCAAAAAAAATAGTAATTCTGGGCTGGGCCTCCGGTTAATAGGTTAGTCCCAAAAATAATATAAAAGTGGATAATAAAGCCCAATAATGTCCAAAACAGTAGATAATATAGCATGGAGCAATAAAAAATTGTAGATACGTTGGAGACGTATCAAGCATCCCCAAGCTTAATTCCTGCTCGTCCTCGAGTAGGTAAATGATAAAAACAGAATTTTTGATGCGGAGTGCTACTTGGCATTATTTTAATGTAATTCTTCTTAATTGTGGTATGAATATTCAGATCCGAAAGATTCAAGATAAAAGTTCATATTGACATAAAAATAATAATACTTCAAGCATACTAACTAAGCAATTATGTCTTCTCAAAATAACATGGCCAAAGAAAGTTCATCCCTACAAAATCATATAGTTTAGTCATGCTCCATTTTCGTCACACAAGAATGCTCTCATCATGCACAACCCCGATGACAAGCCAAGCAATTGTTTCATACTTTAGTAATCTCAAACCTATAAACTTTCACGCAATATACGAGTGCGAGCCATGGATATAGCACTATGGGTGGAATAGAATATAATGAGGGGGTTATGTGGAGAAGATAAAAAGGAGAAAGTCTCACATCAACGAGGCTAATCAATGGGCTATGAGATGCCCATCGATTGATGTTAATGCAAGTAGTAGGGATTGCCATGCAACTAATGCACTAGAGCTATAAATGTATGAAAGCTCAACAAAAGAAACTAAGTGGGCGTGCATCCAACTTGCTTGCTCAGGAAGACCTAGGGCACTTGAGGAGGCCCATTGTTGGAATATACAAGCCAAGTTCTATAATGAAAATTTCCCACTAGTATATGAAAGTGACAAAACAAAAGACTCTCTATCATGAAGATTATGGTGCTACTTTGAAGCACAAGTGTGGAAAAGGATAGTAACATTGTCCCTTCTCTCTTTTTCTCTCATTTTTTATTTGGGTCTTTCTCTTTTTTATGGCATTTCTCCTTTTTTTATTTCCTCACTTGGGACAATGCTCTAGAAAACGATGATCATCACACTTCTATTTATTTACAACTCAATGATTACAACTCGATGCTAGAACAAAAGATGACTCTATATGAATGCCTCCGGCGGTGTACCGGGATATGCAATGAACCAAGAGTGACATGTATGAAAGAATTATGAACGGTGGCTTTGCCACAAATACTATGTCAACTACATGATCATGCTAAGCAATATGACAATGATGAATGTGTCATGATAAACAGAATGGTGGAAAGTTGCATGGCAATATATCTCGGAATGGCTATGGAAATGCCATAATAGGTAGGTATGGTGGCTCTTTTGAGGAAGATATAAGGAGGTTTATGTGTGAAAGAGCGTATCATATCACGGGGTTTGGATGCACCGGCGAAGTTTGCACCAACTCTCAGCGTGAGAAAGGGCAATGCACGGTACCGAAGAGGCTAGCAATGATGGAAGGGTGAGAGTGCGTATAATCCATGGACTCAACGTTAGTCATAAAGAACTCACATACTTATTGCAAAAATCTACAAGTCATCAAAAACCAAGCACTATGCGCATGCTCCTAGGGGGATAGATTGGTAGGAAAAGACCATCGCTCGTCCCCGACCGCCACTCATAAGGAGGACAATCAAATAACACCTCATGTTTCAAATTTGTTACATAACATTTACCATACGTGCATGCTACGGGACTTGCAAACTTCAACACAAGCATTTCTCAAATTCACAACTACTCAACTAGCACGACTTTGATATTATTACCTCCATATCTCAAAACAATCATCAAGCATCAAACTTCTCTTAGTATTCAAAACACTCGTAAGAAATTTTTTACTAATCTTGAACACCTAGCATATTAGGATTATGTAAGCAAATTACCATGCTATTTAAGACTCTCAAAATAATCTAAGTGAAGCATGAGAGATCAATAGTTTCTATAAAACAAATCCACCACCGTGCTCTAAAAGATATAAGTGAAGTACTAGAGCAAAACTATATTACTCAAAAAGATATAAGTGAAGCACATAGAGTATTCTAACAAATTCCAAATCATGTATGGCTCTCTCAAAAGGTTCATACAGCAAGTATGATTGTGGTAAACTAAAAAGCAAAGACTCAAATCATACAAGACTCTCCAAGCAAAACACATATCATGTGGTGAATAAAAATATAGCTCCAAGTAAAGTTACTGATAGAAGTAGAAGAAAAGAGGGGATGCCTTCCGGGGCATCCCCAAGCTTTGTCTTTTAGGTATCCTTAGATTATCTTGGGGGTGCCATGGGCATCCCCAAGCTTAGGCTCTTGCCACTCCTTGTTCCATAATCCATCAAATCTTTACCCAAAACTTGAAAACTTCACAACACAAAACTTAAAGTAGAAAATCTCGTGAGCTCCGTTAGCGAAAGAAAACAAAAAACCACTTCAAGGTACTGTAATGAAGTAATTATTTATTTATATTGGTGTTAAACCTACTTTATTTCAACTTCTCTATGGTTTATAAACTATTTTACTAGCCATAGATTCATCAAAATAAGCAAACACCACACGAGAAACATAATCTGTCAAAAACAGAACAGTCTGTAGTAATCTGTAGCTAGCGCAAGATATGGAACCCCAAAAATTCTTAAATAAATTGCTGGACATGAGGAATTTATCTATTAATCACCTGCAAAAATAATTAACGAAATAGCACTCTCCAAATAAAAATGGCAGCAGTTCTCGTGAGCGCTAAAGTTTCTGTTTTTTACAGCAAGATATCAAGACTTTGCCCAAGTCTTCCCAACGGTTCTACTTGACACAAACACTAATTAAACAAAAAAAACACAACCTACACAGAGGCTATATAAATTATTTCTTAAATAACAGTAAGGAAAAATATTGGGTTGTCTCCCAACAAGCGCTTTTCTTTAAAGCCTTATAGCTAGGCATAATATTTCAATGATGCTCACATGAAAGACAAGAATTGATGCACAAAGAAAGCATCATAAAACATGTGACAAACACATTTAAGTCTAACATACTTCCTATGCATAGGTATCTTATAGGCAAACAAATTATCAAGGCAAGCAAAAACTAACATATGCAAGGAAGCGGAAAGGAACAATAGCAATCTCAACATAACGAGAGGTAATTTAGTAACATGAAAATTTCTACCACCATATTTTCCTCTCTCATAATAATTATATGTAGGATCATAAGCAAATTCAACAAAATAGCTATCACATAAAATATTTTCAACATGATCCACATGCATGCAAAGCTGACACTCTTCCAAAATAGTGGGATTAACATTAACTAATGTCATGAACTCTCCAAACCCACTTTTATCAAAAACTTCATAAGATTGAACATTCTCCAAATATGTGGGATCTAAAGTTGACACTCTTCCAAACCCACTTTCAATAATATTGCAAACACTATTATCAATCTCATATTCATCATGGGGCTTAAATAAATTTTCAAGATAAAAAGAAGAATCACCCCAATCATGATCATTGCAACAAATAATAGTCATAGCAAAACTAGCACCCCCAAGCTTAGGGTTTTGCATATCATTAACACAATTGACATTAAGAGAATTTATAATAACATCATTGCAATCATGATTTTCATCGAAGGAACTATCAAGTATGGGTGCAATAGCAACGGTCTCATGTTTAACATAAGGAACTATAGCAAATTCATCTTCATAAATATTGGCATCATGGCCACAAGAATAGAAAGCATCATGTTCATCAAGGGATATTTCAACCAAATCATCGGAATCATCATTATCTATAGATTCATGCATATCATTATTTTCTTCCAAAGCAACGGTCATTCTTTCAATAAATTCTTGGACATAGACATTATGAGCAAAGTTTTCATTGCAATATTTAAGTATGACGGAATTTTCAGATTTATTGAGAGTAAAATCATACTTTTCAATCAAAGAAGCAATTTCATGAGCACCCTTAAAAACGACAAATTCTTCAATTTGTTCGATATCATAGTAACTATAAACACCCTTTGCATAAGAAGATAAGATTTCATTACCATTGAACTCACATAGGTAGGGAAGGTGTTTTCTAGGGTTCTTAGAGCAACAAGTAAAATCACAAATTTCACAAAGATTCCAAGCATATCATAGCAAACTATTTATATGATACCATAAGAGCTTCCCTTTTTCAGACAAATGATGACGCACAAAATGAGCATGCTCATCTAAAGATTTCCCATCAACTAGGCTAGTTGGGGTTTCAACACGAGCGCATAAGGATCGAAGATGATCTAAGTAGAACACTTTAAGTGAATCCATATCAATAGATTTTTAGCAAGCAAAGATGCAAGCAAATAGATGGCACATGGAACACAAACAAGGATACATAAGGGAAGAAGGCAAAGAAAAGAGGGCGAATAAAACGACAAGGGTGAAGTGGGGGAGAGGAAAATGAGAGGCAAATGGCAAATAATGTAATGCGGGAGATAAGGGTTTGTGATGGGTACTTGGTATGTTGACTTTTGCGTAGACTCCCCAGCAACGGCACCAGAAATTCTTCTTGCTACCTCTTGAGCACTGCGTTGGATTTCCCCGAAGAGGAAAGGATGATGTAGCAAAGTAGTGTAAGTATTTCCCTCAGTTTTTGAGAACCAAGGTATCAATCCAGTAGGAGGCTACGTGCAAGTCCCTCGTACCTGCACAAAGCAAATAACTCCTCGCAACCAACGCGATAAGGGGTTGTCAATCCCTTCACGGTCACTTACGAGAGTGAGATCTGATAGATATGATAATATAATATTTTTGGTATTTTTATGATAAAGATGCAAAGTAAACTAAAAGCAAAGTAAAAGCAAAGGAAATAACTACGTATTGGAAGATTAATATGATGAAGATAGACCCAGGGGCCATAGGTTTCACTAGTGGCTTCTCTCAAGAGCATAAGTATTTTACGGTGGGTGAACGAATTACTGTTGAGCAATTGACAGAATTGAGCATAGTTATGAGAATATCTAGGTATGATCATGTATATAAGCATCACATCCAAGACAAGTAGACCGACTCCTGCCTGCATCTACTACTATTACTCCACTCATCGACCACTATCCAACATGCATCTAGAGTATTAAGTTCATGAAAACAGAGTAACACCTTAAGCAAGATGACATGATGTAGAGGGATAAACTCATGCAATATGATGAAAACCCCATCTTTTTATCCTCGATGACAACAATACAATATGTGCCTTGCTGCCCCTACTGTCACTGGGAAAGGACACCGCAATAATGAACCCAAAGCTAAGCACTTCTCCCATTGCAAGAAAGATCAATCTAGTAGGCCAAACCAAACTAATAATTCGAAGATACTTGCAAAGATAACCAATCATACATAAAAGAATTCAGAGAAGATTCAAATATTGTTCATAGATAGACTTGATCATAAACCCACAATTCATCGGTCTCAACAAACACACCGCAAAAAGAAGATTACATCAAATAGATCTCCACAAGAGAGGGGGAGACCATTGTATTGAGATCCAAAAAGAGAGAAGAAGCCATCTAGCTAATAACTATGGACCCGTAGGTCTGAGGTGAACTACTCACACTTCATCGGAGGGGCTATGGTGTTGATGTAGAAGCCCTCCGTGATGGATACCCCCTCCGGCGGAGCTCCGGAATAGGCCCCAAGATGGGATCTCGTGGATACAGAAAGTTGTGGCGGTGGAATTAGGGTTTTGGCTCCGTATCTGATCGTTTGGGGGTACGTAGGTATATATAGGAGGAAGGAGTACGTCGGTGGAGCAACAGGGGGCCCACGAGGGTGGAGGGCGCACCTGGGGGGGGGGGGGTAGGCGCGCCCCCTACCTCGTGGCCTCCTCCTTTGTTTTTTGACATACGGTCCAAGTCTCCTGGATCATGTTCGGTGAGAAAATCACGTTCCCGAAGGTTTCATTCCGTTTGGACTCCGTTTGATATTCCTTTTCTTCGAAACCCTAAAATAGGCAAAAAACAGCAATTCTGGGCTGGGCCTCCGGTTAATAGGTTAGTCCCAAAAATAATATAAAAGTGGATAATAAAGCCCAATAATGTCCAAAACAGTAGATAATATAGCATGGAGCAATAAAAAAAAATTATAGATACGTTGGAGACGTATCAATAGGCCCTCCTGGGACCCAGGCTGGGGCCGTTTGCGATCGGGCGAGGCATCGAAACCCAATCATTTTCGTAGGTATGTACATCCCACACAGTAATCCGAGAAAATCATTTCCATAGGTATGTACATCCCACACGGTGAATCCCGGAGAAACGTTTCCGTTCATATGTATATCACACATAGTCAATCCAAGGAATACGTTTCCGTTCTTATGTACATCCCACACAGTCAATCCAGGGAACACGTTTCTGCTCGGACGTACATCCCACACAGTCAATCTAGGGAACACATTTCCGTTCGGACGTACATCCCAAACTATAACACATGGTTTGTGCTACCTCTTGAGCACTGCGTTGGTTTTCACTTGAAGAGGAAAGGGTGATGCAACAAAGTAGCGTAAGTATTTCCCTCAATTTTTGAGAACCAAGGTATGAATCCAGTAGGAGACTACACGCAACTCACCTCGAACCAACACAAACAAATAAGAACCTCGCAACCAATGCGATAAAGGGGTTGTCAATCCCTTCACGGTCACTTACGAGAGTGAGATCTGATAGAGATAATAAGATAAATATTTTTGATATTTTTATGATATAGATTGAAAGTAAAGATTGCAAAGTAAAATAGATGGGAAACTTATATGATAGAAGATAGACCCGAGGGCCACAGGTTTCACTAGTGGCTTCTCTCAAGATAACATAAGTATTACAGTGGGTAAACAAATTACTGTCGAGCAATTGATAGAAAAGTGCATAATTATGAGAATATCTAAGCATGATCATGTATATAGGCATCACGTCCGCGACAAGTAGACCGAAACGATTCCGCATCTACTACTATTACTCCACACATCGACCGCTATCCAGCATGCATCTAGAGTATTAAGTTCATAAGAACAGAGTAACTCATTAGGCAAGATGACATGATGTAGAGGGATAAACTCAAGCAATATGATATAAACCCCATCTTTTTATCCTTGATGGCAACAATACAATACATGCCTTGCTGCCCCCTGCTGTCACTGGGAAAGGACACCGCAAGATTGAACCCAAAGCTAAGCACTTATCCCATTGCAAGAAAGATCAATCTAGTAGGCCAAACCAAACTGGTAATTCGAAGAGACTTGCAAAGATAACAAATCATACATAAGAGATTTTAGAGAAGAATCAAATATTGTTCATAGATAATCTTGATCATAAACCCACAATTCATTGAATCTCGACAAACACACCGCAAAAAGAATTACATCAAATAGATCTCCAAGAAGATCGAAGAGAACTTTGTATTGAGATCCAAAGAGAGAGAAGAAGCCATCTAGCTAATAACTAAGGACCCGAAGGTTTGTGGTAAACTACTCACACATCATCGGAGAGGCTATGGTGTTGATGTAGAAGCCCTCCGTGATCGATTCCCCCTCCGGCGGAGCTCCGAAAAGGCCCCAAGATGGCATCTCTTGGGTACAGAAGGTTGCTGCGATGGAAATAGGGTTTCGTGGTGCTCCTGGATGTTTTTGGGGTATATGGATATATATAGGAGGAAGAAGCAGGTCGGTGGAGCTGCGAGGGGCCCACGAGGGTGGGAGGCGCGCCCAGGGGGCAGGCGCGCTGCCTCGTGGCCTCCTCGCTCCTTTCTTGACGTCTACTCCAAGTCCCCTGGATCACGTTCGTTCAAAAAATAACTCTCCCGAAGGTTTCATTCTGTTTGATATTCCTTTTCTGCGAAACACTGAAATAGGCAAAAAACAACAATTTGCACCGGGCCTTGGGTTAGTAGGTTAGTCCCAAAAATAATATAAAAGTGTATAATAAATCCCATTAAACATCCAAAACAGATAATATAATAGCATGGAACAATCAAAAATTATAGATACGTTGGAGACGTATCAAGCATCCCCAAGCTTAATTCCTGCTCGTCCTCGAGTAGGTAAATGATAAAAACAGATTTTTTGATGTGGAATGCTACCTAGCATAATTCTCAATGTAATTTTCTTTATTGTGGCATGAATATTAAGATCCGAGAGATTTAAGAAAAAAGTTTAATATTTACATAAAAATAATAATACTTCAAGCATACTAACTAAGCAATCATGTCTTCTCAAAATAACATGGCCAAAGAAAGTTCATCCCTACAAAATCATATAGTTTGGTCATGCTCCATTTTTGTCACACAAGAATGCTCTCATCATGCACAACCTTGATGACAAGCCAAGCAATTGCTTCATACTTTAGTAATCTCAAACTTTTTTCAATATTCACGCAATACATGAGCGTGAGCCATGGATATAACACTATGGGTGGAATAGAATATAATGATGGGGGTTATGTGGAGAAGACAAAAAAGGAGAAAGTCTCACATCGACGCGACTAATCAACGGGCTAAGGAGATGCCCATCAATTGATGTCAATGCAAGGAGTAGGGATTGCCATGCAACGGATGCACTAGAGCTATAAATGTATGAAAGCTCAACAAAAGAAACTAAGTGGGTGTGCATCCAACTTGCTTGCTCATGAAGACCTAGGGCATTTGAGGAAGCCCATTGTTGGAATATACAAGCCAAGTTCTATAATGAAAAATTCCCACTAGTATATGAAAGTGACAAAACAAGAGACTCTGTATCATAAAGATCATGGTGCTACTTTGAAGCACAAGTGTGGAAAAAGGATAGTAGCATTGTCCCTTTTTATATTTTTGAGCCTTTTTTTTAATTTGTCCTTCCCCTTTTTTTAGTTGGGACAATGCTCTATTAATGATGATCATCAAACTTCTATTTATTTACAACTCAATGATTACAACTCGATACTAGAACAAAATATGACTCTATATGAATGCCTCCGGCTGTGTACCGGGAAAGGCAATGAATCAAGAGTGACATGTATGATAAATTATGCATGGTGGCTTAGCCACAAATACGATGTCAACTACATGATCATGCAAGGTAATATGACAATGATGAAGCATGTCATAAATGAAATGGTGGAAAGTTGCATGGCAATATATCTCGGAATGGCTATGGAAATGCCATAATAGGTAGGTATGGTGGCCGTTTTGAGGAAGATATAAGGAGGTTTATGTGTGATAGAGCGTATCATATCACGGGGTTTGGATGCACCGGCGAAGTTTGCACCAACTCTCAAGGTGAGAAAGGGAAATGCACGGTACCAAAGAGGCTGGCAATGATGGAAAGGTGAGAGTGCGTATAATCCATGGACTCAAGATTAGTCATAAAGAACTCATATACTTATTGCAAAAATCTACAAGTCATCAAAAACCAAGCATTACGCGCATGCTCCTAGGGGGATAGATTGGTAGGAAAAGACCATCGCTCATCCCCGACCGCCACTCATAAGGAAGACAATCAAAGAACACCTCATGTTTCAAATTTGTTACACAACAGTTACCATACGTGCATGCTACGGGTCTTGCAAACATCAACACAAGTATTTCTCAAATTCACAACTACTCAACTAACACAACTCTAATATCACCATCTTTATATCTCAAAACAATTATCAAGTATCAAACTTCTCATAGTATTCAATGCACCTTTTTATGAAAGTTTTTATTATACCAATCTTGGATGCCTATCATATTAGGACCAATTTTATAGCCAAATCAAATTACCATGATGTTCTTAAGGGTGTGTTTGGTAGCATTCTCTACCTAGCATGGTTGTTCCGCTTTGACACATGCTGAGGATAGACATGCTAAGTCCATACAACTGCAGTTGTTTGGTAGTCTTGCATGTGTTGAAACATGCTGGGCTGGGACTGTGTTTGGTAGCCTGCACTGTGATGAAAAAAATATTTTCATGCCAAAGCCAGTCAACCTTGGATTCATTTATATACTGTAACACCCACGATGCGGCTATATCTCCCACGTGTCGGAGCACGACTTAGAGGCATAACCGCATAGTAGGCATGTCGCAAGAGGGGTACTTTACACATCCCATGTACTGAATAAGAAAGAGATAAAGAGTTGGCTTACAATCGCCACTTCACACAATACATAAATATAGCATTACATCATCCAAAATACAATCAAGGTCCGACTACGAAACCAAAATAAAGAAAGACAACCCCTAATGCAATAGATCCCCGATCGCCCCAACTGGGCTCCACTACTAATCATCTGGAAAGGAAACATAGTAACGTCCTGAATCCTCATCGAACTCCCACTTGAGTTCGGTCACATCCCCTGGACTGGCATCGTCGGCACCTGCATCTGGTTTTGGAAGTAATCTGTGAGTCACGGGGACTCAGCAATCTCACACCCTCGCGATCAAGACTATTTAAGCTTATGGGTAGGAAAAGGTAGTGAGGTGGAGCTGTAGCAAGCACTAGCATATATGGTGGCTAAACTTACGCAAATGAGAGCGAGAAGAGAAACAAAGCGCGGTTGAGAAGCTAAAAAGATCAAGAAGTGATCCTGAAAATACTTACATTCAAGCATAACACGAGACCGTGTTCTCTTCCCGGACTCCGCCGAAAAGAGACCATCACGGCTACACACGCGGTTGATTCATTTTAATTAAGTTAAGTGTCAGGTTTTCTACAACCGGATATTAACAGATTCCCATCTGCCCATAACCGCGGGCACGGCTTTTGAAAGTTCAAAACCCTACAGGGGTGTCCCAACTTAGCCCATCACAAGCTCTCACGGTTAACGAAGGATATTCCTTCTCCCAGGACGACCCGATGAGGCTCGGAATCCCGGTTACAAGACATTTCGACAATGGTAAAACAAGACCAGCAAAGCCGCCCGATGTACCGACAAATCCTGATAGGAGTCGCACGTATCTCGTTCTCAGGGCACACCGGATGAGACATCCTACGAGTAAAACCAAACCTCAAGTTTCCCCGAGGTGGCCCTGCAGTCTACTCATTTCGGACCAACACTTAGAGGAGCACTGGCCCAGGGGGGGGGGGGGTTAAAATAAAGATGACCCTTGAGTCCGCGAAACCCAAGGGAAAAGGCTTAGGTGGCAAATGGTAAAACCAAGGTTGGGCCTTGCTGGAGGAGTTTTATTCAAGGCGAACTGTCAAGGGGTTCCCATTATAACCCAACCGCGTAAGGAACGCAAAATCAAGGAACATAACACCGGTATGACGGAAACTAGGGCGGCAAGAGTGGAACAAAACACCAGGCATAAGGCCGAGCCTTCCACCCTTTACCAAGTATATAGGTGCATTAAAGTAAACAAGATATAATAATGATATCTCAACAATATACATGTTCCAACAAGGAACAAACTCCAATCTTCACCTGCAACTAGCAACGCTATAAGAGGGGCTGAGCAAAGCGGTAACATAGCCAAACAACGGTTTGCTAGGACAAGGTGGGTTAGAGGCTTGACATGGCAATATGGCAGGCATGATAAAGCATGTGGTAGGTATCGCGACATAGCAATAGAGCGAGCAACTAGCAAGCAAAGATAGAAGTGATTTCGAGGGTATGGTCATCTTGCCTGCAAAGTTCTCCGAGTTGGCATAAGCTTGATCCTCGTAAGCGTACTCAACGGGTTCCTCAATCATGTACTCGTCTCCCGGCTCTACCCAAGGCAAGAACACAAGCAAAGGAGACAACAATCAACCACGGTGCAATGCGCAAGCAACATGATGCAAAACATGGCATGATATGCGGGATGTGATATGCAATGCATATGCATGCCCCGGAAGGAAAAGATTGAATCAGGACTCAACTTGGCAAACAAAGAGTGCCGCTGGAAAGATGAGTTGTTTTCGATCGAAATTGATCTAAAGATTACAGGAATCGGATGCACGGTTTGCAAATGGCAAGCAAAACAAGAATGGCACAATTCTGCGATTAACAACACGATGCCATCTAGAATGCAACAAGAAACTAAGCTACTACACTCCAACATAACAACAAAGCACATGCCAGTGATATACTCAAGATTCTTGACAAAAGATGAACACTGAGCGACGGCTAAATCACACAAGATCAGGTTCAAACAAGCATGACAAAAGTGCAAAAGATATCAGCATCACAGACTTAGTGAAAATACTAACATGTCAGGATTTAACATCAGGAAGCAAAGTTTAGAGCAAGATAACAACATGCTACAGGATCATATCATGGCAAAATAAGGCATGGCATGAATCTATTCAAAACATATAACAAAAGTCCCTTACTGACCATAAGCCCAAAAGGATCAGAAGATATGATGGCACCCATGTAAACTTAGCAAGTTTCGTTAACAGATTCAGACTTAGCAGAAATCTGGACATGGCAAAAACAGAGTTACGAAGGCCTCTTTATGAGCTCGATGCACTCAACAAAAGGCATTGAATGAAAAACTAAACATACTACCAGCAAGAAGACACGATCAAGAAGCTAACCATGGTAAGAACAATCTCATAGCATGCATGGATCTACTACAACCACCTTGCCAAAATTGATTAACACGTAAACAATCTGCCAGGAACATTTTATAGCAAAAGTAGAGCAAGATTGAGTCATGCTAGGGTACTCCATAAATGCAAACAATGACATGGATGGATAGAGCATAACCACATGCCCGAATCATCCTAACTGAACATACTCAAAAGAAGCATGGATCACTCTGTAGCAACATGAATACATGACATTATAATAACAACAGGTGTTGTGGGTTTGTCACGGCAGATGTCCTCGTAAAAGGACTTAGTCACGGCAGATGGCTTAAGGGGTTAAACCGGACAAGGGGACACGGGGAATTTTATACTCGTTCGGCTCCTTCGAGGAAGGTAAAAGCCTACGTCTAGTTGTGATTGGTATTGCTAGGGTTTTGAAGGCCAGGGAGCGAATCCGCTTTGTCTGGCTCTCGATTTGTTGTCTGTCCCTAAACTGCTGCCGGCTCGTCCCTTTATATACATAGGTTGATGCCCGCCGGTTTACAGAGTCCCGGAGCCGGATCATAAACGTATCCAGTTCGGTCTCTATCCTTCCTATCTTATAATACAAGTTACATGACTAAGCCGGTTTACATTTACATGCTTTAACCCGCCTTTGGGCCTTGGGCCTCCATGAAGTGCCATCATCCTTGCATCTTTATGGGCTTCTAATCTTCCAGGAGTCAACCAGGCTACATAAGGCCGGTTTACCTTCAGTAGTAATATCCCCAACATTAGGCCCCAGATTGGTTTGAACTCGTTCATGTCAATCTTCTATAATTAGAAAAATTCTTCCCTCATATCTTCACCTCGATCTTGTAAACCGCCGTGACGTCATACTTCAAGATTATGATAAACCACCCTGACGTCATCTACCCATTGATGTCGACGATTACCTTCATTTAATATGTCTTCAGCCATCGAGGCGACACCCCTATTAACTTATCCATTTTTGGGCTCCTCGATTCCCGCACTTGCCATTTCATCTCTTCGGCCTATAAATAGGGACAACAGACCCCTTTTCTTTTCTTTCCGCTACCCATTCATCTCTTCTTCTTCCTCTCGATGACCTCGCACCCGAGCGCCGCCGTAATCTTCGAACTCTGCCTCTGCTTCGCCGTTGGCCGCCACATCAACCTATTTGCATCAGAGTTCCACAATGCCCTTCCACTGCTTCCGCTATTGCGGTAAGTCTTTTCCCCTTTCTTTCTTAGATCCATTAGGGTTTCCTTGTTCTTCACTGTTCTTGAGGTTCATCAGAGCTTTCAGTGTTGCTCTTTCATGGCCTTTAGGTGAATACTTCATATCTGACGTACTCCTTGTCGTAGCTAACCTTCCCTTGTCACCACAAACCCTTATGTGCAAAGAACTGATCTAGTCCTTCATAAGTTGCTTCGGTTCTGCACCCCTTCTAGATCCAATTATTTTTACTTTTCTGTCTTCTCTTAGATCCGAAAATTTCATATGTCACTGTGAGATATGTTTCTATGTCCCTGGGAGATCTGTTTCTCCTTGCACCAACATAGGTGGTTTAACCTTGTATAAGCAGTCTATGCCATTAGCCCTCTGATAAACCAGAGGAGCATTTTACCTTCATAATTATGCTCCAGTTTAACAGTGTCTGAGTAATACTGTGCTAGTATTACCTTTTTCCCTTATTGCATGAGTCTCCGGTTTATACCATTTCACATATCAGTATGTTTCTTACTCCCTTGTCTCTTGCATATAATCATGTCTAATTTATAAACCGGCCTTTCATTTTTAGCTTGTTTGCTTCGCAATGGCCAAACAATTCACTGTTTGCAACTGGGCTCGTTCCCGGGTTACTGAGACTCAGTTGAATGAGATGGTTAGCATCGGCTCCCTGCCTAAGAAAACTGAAATCAAATGGCGAGTTCCAGGAATAGAAAATCCTCCAACCCCATGGCATGGCGAGGTGGTGGTCTTTGTTGACCATATAGGCCGTGGCTTCAAACCGCCAGGGTCAAAGTTTTATCGAGATGTGCTTGCCAGCTTCCAACTTGATCCGCAAGATATTGATCCCAACTCGGTTTCCAATTTATGCAACTTCCAGGTCTTCTGTGAAGTATATTTACAAGAAGAACCAACTGCAGAACTATTCCGGGATTTCTTTCACTTAAACCGGCGCACAGAGTTTGTAAATGGCCTGAACACAGAACTTGGTGGTGTCTCGATTCAAAAACAGAAAGAAGTTGAATTTCCTCATGCCAAACATCATAGCCACCCAAAGGAATGGAATCAAACTTGGTTTTATTGCAGAGACACTTCGCTGAAGATGAAAATCCCCTCCCCGGCTTTCGTGATCATAGACTATCCAATACTCACCCATGCCACATTGCCTGAGCTCTTCAGAAAGGGAGAAATACACTCCTCAACTTGCCAAACTCCGGGCCTTTATGGCAAACGGTTGAACAGGCGTGGACTTTGTGCGCCGTTGGATATCCTGGAGTATCTTGCCGCTAAGCCAGCGCCCCGGTTTAATGTGTGAATATACCGGTGAGGTTGACGACCCTCAACGCCATTGCAACATCCAATTATCTGATGAAGAAGTCACTGAAGGTGTAAAGAAAATTCTGAATGAGTCGGAACTGATCTGTAGTCAAACCGGTTCGAGTCCCTTCTATGCCAAGAACAAACCGCCTGCTGTAAGCATTATACTTCCTCTTCATCTCTAATATATTTAACTTATGCAACCTGTAACCCTTCTTCTTTATATGTAGGGTGATGACCCCTTCTGGAAACGGAAAACCGTAGAGAAAGCGGCAAAGCCGACTGGAGACAAAGCGGTCAAGCCATCCCGCCCAAAGACCAAAGCCGTAAAACGGACGTCAAAATGGAAAACGGCTGACCGGATTAATATGGAGCTTGATGATGATACTGATGATCCAGAAGTTGAGGTAGAACTTGACTCACTTGGCTCTCTTTTCATGCATCTCATTAACAATGATCTTCCTCAGGAGGACGCAGAAGCTAGTCAAGCTGATGACGTAGAGGTAATTACCCTTTCCTCCGGTTCAGACTCTATGCCAACACAAAAAACTCGCCAAGCAGTCCGGAAAGTAAGCTTTTCTCATCCTCTTGCTCACTTGGATCCAACATTTATTTTGAAGACTCAGCAGCATGAAGCTCGCCGGACAACCCGGCACAGTGGCCAACAGGTCACTTCAGCCGGTTTACCTGATACTCCGGTTTGGAAGCGCCGGTCTGAGGTCTCTCCTACTTCTGACCATTCTTACCCCAAGGCAGGTTATTTCAGACAACGTCTTAATCCGTCTGATTCAAATTATTAGGTGACACCTCCTTCATCTTCTGGTGAATCGACAGCAACTCAACTTCCCCCTTTAAACTATGGCCGGGTGAGTTGTAAAAACCTTTCCTTTCAATGCGCCATAAATCCTTTGAATATGATGTTAATCCTCTTTTATTCTGTTTGCAGGGCCAAAGCCAGACCCAGCAAGAAAGCTCGGGTCACCAATCCGCCAGAAGACCCTGTCGCCGAAGAAGAAGAACCAAGAGATGAACCGGAACAGACTGGTGAACCGGAAGGCCCTCATCCCGAAGCTACTTTTGATGATCCACCCCTTGAAGGCCAACATACCGATGAACCAACAGATGCTGAGCCTGCCACACCCGATACTGAACCGGCAGAACCAAACCGAGCTAGTCCGGTGAAAGACACTGAAATTCCAGTATCATCAACCAAAAATCCTGAAGGCCAAGGTGATGATGTTATTATTACTGGAATGGGCCACAACTCTCCTGGCCATCCCATCATTTTGGCTCAGCACAGTGCCAAAGAAGAGCAAGTTG
This sequence comes from Triticum dicoccoides, assembly GCF_002162155.2. Taxonomy (NCBI): domain Eukaryota; kingdom Viridiplantae; phylum Streptophyta; class Magnoliopsida; order Poales; family Poaceae; genus Triticum; species Triticum dicoccoides. The sequence goes on along the minus strand of NC_041386.1, from coordinate 41,285,868 downwards.
CCCGGGATAAAGGTAAATGGAGCAGCGACTTATCAAGCTATGCTCATCTTAACACTGATGAGCTTCATTCTGGCTTCTTGAACCGTCTGCACTCAAACCGGGATTATGAAGCCAGTTTGGCGAACTTGATGAAAGAGCGATATGAGGTAAATTCCTCTCCCTTTGTATATTGATTTATAGCTGAAACACTATCCCAAGTAGCCCCCAAGGGCCGTTTTATGATTGTTAATCACAAACCGGGTCTTTGTAACACTTTAAGCATCTCATCATTGGTCCTTGCAATGGCAGGTCGCTAATAATAGATAAGACTCATCTTGAAGAAAAAATTAGATAACTTTCTGTAGCATAGCCCCCAAAGGCCGGTTTAACTTGGCAAGTTAATCCGGTTTTTAATCCACACATCCGTTTTAGAATAGACGCACATTAGCCCCCAAGTGTCAAGGATAATGCTTGCATTGTTCTGGAGACTTGTATAAAGTGTAGTGCTTGAGAGCAAATAGGCATTAGCTCCCAAGTATGAAGTGCATAACTTTGTTATACGCTTTGTACTTTAGCACATATATATGCTGTTTGTTGAACATACCTTCAACGTGGCAGACTGAACTGAGAAGCAAAGATGCCCGAAATTCTGACTTGCAAGAGAATGTGAAGTCACAACAAGACGAGGCTGCAAAAGCCAAAGAGGAGCTGACCCAGGCCCTGGCCGTAATGGAAAAGCTGAAAGAATCCTTCAACCAAGAGCGTGCTGAATGGGAAACCGAGAAATCCGGTTTAACCAAAAGAGCTGTAGACGCCGAGGCAGCCCTGAAGCCAGTGGTTGAAGAACTAGCCGGTTTGAAACGCCAAATCAATGCTATGACCTCTGCTATCTTTGGTAAGTGTCTACTTATGTGTGTTGCGCCAGTCGATGAATCTTATAACTGACCAAAATGTTGATAAAATCTTTGGCAGGCACTCGGATCGCTCATCTTGGTACAGATATGCGGATGAAGCTCAAAGCGGCATATACATTGGTTGAACATCTATACTCTGGGTCTCAATGGGTTATTAGCACGGCAGCTTATAACAAACCGGCTCCAACTTTGATTAAGGAAACCCTTGAGAAGCTGGGCATGTTACCAGCCCGTATTGCCGAGTTGAAGAGAGCAGCTGCCAGAGCAGGAGCTTTAACCGCCCTTATTCGAGCCAAAGCCTGGATTCCAGACCTTGAAGCGGAGGATATCATTAAAGGATACCCAGGCGTTAAAGAAGACGGTTCAAACTTCAACAATGATGATCTTCGGCGGCTGACCAAACAGATGCGCCCAGCAGCCAGCAAGTTGGATGATGATACCGATTTGTCCCATTTTCAACCGTTTTATGATGCAGAAGGGAAAAGACAGCCAACCGACATCCATGAAGTCGAAGAACTTGTGCCTCTGATTCGTAAGCACACTTACGCCCCTGATATTAACTCTTCCAATCTTATCCATGAGGAAGCAGTGTTCCAAGCATTAACTGGAATCGATTGGTCAACGGCTGATTTCCAGCGTCTGGGGAGGGATGAATAAGTGCCTACACCAACTGACCCTCAACCGTCAAACCGTCGCGATGAAGAGTCCTGATCCGGTCGCCGGTTTATATGGCTACTGTGAAAAACAATGATACTGCTTGAGCCTCTTTGAAGCTTCATGTAATAGGATAGCTGAAACTCCGTTATCTGCCATGCCATCGAGCATGTTTCGTAATACTTTGTGACAATCTGTGCCGCCCTTTGGGATATATTTATGCATAACCCATGATGAATTGCGTTCCTGGGTACAACAACTTAAAAGTATCTAGCGGTTTACCGCTAGACGTGTCATGATGTCCAAGAAGTATATAGTACCTAGATGAATAATCAAGTCTTTGTACAAAAAGTAATGTACAGAACATACCTCATTGGTTGAACAAACATGTATACGGCAAAGGTGTTAATACCAATCCGGAACGTTGATAACTCCATCTTCATAATGCCGGTCTATATATTAAACCGGACCGGGATAACCACCAGATTTTCTTTATAACACTGGCGATTTAGTCAAACCAGACCGGGTCAATGAACACCGGTTTATAATTGATCATGTGCCCACAACTTGTACTTGAAAAGCAAGCCGGGTCAAGGACGCCTGTTTATCAAAAAATACTTATGATTTTCAACAAACAAAATTCAAACAGGAAAATATGCAAGGCTTTTTACGAGCTGCCAGGCTCCAAATCGAGGCTTTTCATGGGCTGCCAGGCCTCTGAGTTAAACCATTTAACAAAGCCTTTTAAGATGGGCCTCCAATTAACCAATCATCGTTTTAACTATGACAAGTTCAGGGTCTGTAAAAGATTGACTTGTCAAACGTTCGATGGGTCATACCAGGATTACCTAGACATGAGTGGCTTACTTGATGAAGGCAGGTTAACCCGGGTTTTTAGGTGAATACACCAGGCTTCCAAGCCGTGGCTTGATAGCCAATTACCAGGGTCCTTTCAAACTCTTTGTTGCTCTGCAAAAAGAGCCCCCAAGTAACTTTGTGAGCGATGCTCAGTGTGTGCCCACGTTTGAGTCTGTACTGTGTACAACACTCTCTTTGGCTCCACAAATTTTTTCCCTTTGTGGCTTAAATGCCTATCAAGAGGTGTAGCTATGGTATGAGGACAACCAAGCCCCCTAGTGATATCCCTTCGTGGTTTAAAAACCGATCAAGAGGTGTAGCTGTAGTTCAAATATGACCAAGCCCCCTAGTGATTTTTTATATCTATGCAGCTGCTAAAGCCGGATTAAAAGACTCCGCTTTGTCAGTTAACTTGTAAAAGCACACACAAGATATAAAAAGAACAGATACCCCGTTTATAACGGAGGCTCCGGTTTATTATATGATATATACACTGTCATAAATATGTACAGATGAAGAGCCTATGGCTTCAAGTATAGTAAGGCCAAAGGAGAGCTATGTTCCATGGCCGCTTGGTCTCCTCCTTCGATTGACGTGAGTCTTCATGCTCTCGAACATCAATGAGGTAGTAAGATCCATTGTGTAGATTTTTGCTGACCACAAAGGGTCCTTCCCAAGGTGGGGATAACTTGTGCATATCAGTCTGATCCTGGATGAGCCGGAGCACCAAATCACCTTCTTGAAAGGTTCTGGTTTTAACCCGGCGGCTATGATAACGTCAGAGATCTTGTTGATAAATCGCCGATCGTGCTGCTGCAAGATCATGCTCTTCATCCAACAGGTCCAGTGAATCCTGATGTGCTTTCTCATTATCAGCTTCAACATAAGCTGCCACACGGGGTGAATCGTGACGGATGTCACTAGGAAGAACCGCCTCCGCTCCATAGACCATGAAGAAAGGTGTGTAACTCGTAGACCTATTCGGTGTGGTGTTGATGCTCCATAACACAGAAGGTAGCTCCTCAACCCAAAAACCCGGCGTCCGCTTTAAGGGAACCATGAGCCTTGGTTTGATACCCCGTAGAATTTCTTGATTTGCCCTTTCTGCTTGACCATTAGATTGGGGGTGAGCCACCGACGCTAGATCAAGGCGGATGTGCTCACGCTGATAGAATTCTTCCATCTCCCCTTTTAACAGATTAGTACCATTATCTGTTATAATGCTGTGTGGAAAACCAGACTGGAATATCACCTTCTTGATGAATTGAACCGCCGTGGCTGCATCACACTTGCTGACTGGCTCTGCCTCCACCCATTTAGTGAATTTATCAACTGCTACTAAAATGTGGGTCTTTTTGTCCTTAGAACGCTTGAAGGGTCCAACCATATCAAGCCCCCAAGTTGCAAACGGCCACGTAATTGGAATCATCCGCAACTCTTGAGCCGGAACGTGCGCACGGCGGGCAAATTTTTGACATCCATCACATCTCTTGACTAAATCCTCCGCATCAGCATGCGCCGTCAACCAGAAAGAACCGTGGCGAAAAGCTTTGGCAACCAACGACTTTGAACCGGCGTGGTGACCGCAATCCCCGTCATGGATTTCTCGCAAAATCTCACAACCTTCTTGAGGAGCAACACAGCGCTGAATTGCTCCTGAAACACCGGATTATTTGTCGAGCCAATGTTTCATCGTCTGGTAACTCACCCCAGTTCATGTAAGCCAGATATGGGATCGTCCAATCCGGTATGGCATGCAGAGCTGCCACCAACTGAGCCTCCGGATCAGGAATAGCCAAATCTTCCTCGGTTGGTACTTTGACTGACGGATTATGCAACACATCAAGAAAGACATTGGGCGGGACCGGTTTACGCTGGGAACCAAGACGACTTAAAGCGTCTGCCACTTCATTCTTCCGCCGGTCTATATGGTCCACCTGATAACCTTTAAAGTGACCAACCACTGCGTCCACCTCTCGCCGATATGCAGCCATGAGTGGGTCCTTAGAATCCCAAGTGCCAGACACCTGCTGAGCCACTAGATCTGAATCGCCAAAGCACTTAACCCGGCTCAAATTCATCTCCTTAGCCATCCAAAGACCGTGGAGCAAAGCCTCATATTCAGCTGCATTGTTAGTACAAGGGAACATTAAACGGAGGACATAACAAAACTTGTCACCTTGTGGGGAAGTTAGTATGACTCCAGCCCCCGAGCCCTCCAACTGTCTGGACCCATCAAAATGAATAGTCCAATATGTATTATCTGGCTTCTCCTCCGGTGCCTGCAACTTTGTCCAATCATTAATGAAGTCCACGAGTTCCTGGGATTTTATTGCTGTGCGGGGTATATACTTGAGCCCGTGAGGTCCAAGTTCAATAGCCCACTTGGCAATCCGGCCAGTTGCTTCTCTATTTTGAATGATGTCGCCCAGAGGAGCTGAACTGACCACTGTGATGGGATGGCCCTGAAAATAATGTTTAAGCTTCCGGCTCGCCATAAATACCCCATACACCAGCTTCTGCCAATGCGGATACCTCTGCTTTGACTCAATGAGCACCTCGCTGATATAATAAACCGGCCGTTGAACCAGATATTCCTAGCCAAGCTCCTTGCGCTCTACCACAATGGCTACACTAACAGCCCGGGCATTAGCAGCCACATAGAATAATAATGGCTCTTTATCGATCGGCGCTGCAAGCACGGGCGGTTCAGCTAGCTGCCTCTTCAGATCCTCGAACGCTTTATCAGCTGTCTCACTCCAAACAAAGTTATCTGTTTTCTTGAGCATCTGATATAAAGGGATGGCCTTCTCTCCAAGGCGACTGATAAACCGGCTCAAGGCTGTAAACCGACCGGCCAGACGTTGAACATCGTTAATACACGCCGGTTTAGCCAAGGACGTAATTGCTGCAATCTTTTCCGGATTAGCCTCAATGCCTCTGTTTGATACCAGAAAGCCTAAGAGCTTACCTGCCAGGACACCGAAGACACACTTCTCCGGATTGAGCATCATCTTGTAAACTTGGAGATTGTCAAAGGTTTCTCGTAGATCATCTATCAATGTCTCCTCCTTTCTGGACTTGACCACAATATCATCCACATATGCATGAACATTGCGCCCAATTTGTTTATGAAGGCAATTCTGAACACATCGCTGGTAAGTTGCCTGGGCACTCTTGAGTCCAAAAGGCATGGAAACATAGAAGAAGGCTCCAAAGGGAGTTATGAAAGCTGTCTTCTCCTGGTCCTTAACCGCCATTTTGATCTGATGATAACCAGAGTAAGCATCCAGAAAACACAAATGGTCACAACCCGCCGTAGCATCAATTATCTGATCAATGTGAGGGAGAGCAAAGGGGTCTGTAGGGCAAGCCTTGTTTAAATCTGTGTAGTCCACACACATGCGCCAAGTGCCATTTTTCTTAAGAACCAACATCGGATTAGCTAACCACTCTGGATGAAAAACTTCGACGATAAACACTGCGGCCAACAGACGGGCTACCTCTTCACCTATAGCCTTACGTCTCTCTTCATTTAAACGGCGGAGGAACTGCTGGACCGGTTTAAACTTAGGATCAATGTTGAGTGTGTGCTCAGCGAGTTCCCTCGGTACACCTGGCATGTCAGAAGGTTTCCATGCAAAGATTGTTGGGGAACGTAGCAGAAATTCAAAATTTTCTACGCATCACCAAGATCAATCTATGGAGTCATCTAGCAACGAGGGAGGAGTGGATCTACATACCCTTGTAGATCACGCGCGGAAGCGTTCAAGAGAACGGGGTTGATGGAGTCGTACTCGTCATGATCCAAATCACCGATGATCCTAGCGCCGAACGGACGGCACCTCCACGTTCAACACATGTACGGAGCAGCAACGTCTCCTCCTTCTTGATCCAGCAAGGGGGAATGAGAGGTTGATGGAGATCCAGCAGCACGACGGCGTGGTGGTGGAAGTAGCGGGATTCCAACAGGGCTTCGCCAAGCGCTGCGGGAGGAGGGAGATGTGTCACGGGAGGGAGAGGGAGGCGCCAGGGCTTAGGTGTTGCTGCCCTCCCTTCCCCACTATATATAGGGCCAAGGGAGAGGGGGGGGCGCAGCCTTGGCCCTTCCTCCAAGGAAGGGTGCGGCCAAGGGAGGAGTCCCTCCTCCCCAAGGCACCTCGGAGGTGCCTTCCCCCTTTAGGACTCTTCCTTTTCCTTGACTCTTGGCGCATGGGCCTCTTGGGGCTGGTGCCCTTGGCCCATATAGGCCAAGGCGCACACCCCTACAGCCCATGTGCCCCCCCGGGGCAGGTGGACCCCCTTGGTGGACCCCCGGACCCCTTTCGGCACTCCCGGTACAATACCGATAATGCGCGAAACTTTTCCGGCGACCAAAACAAGACTTCCCATATATAAATCTTTACCTCGGGACCATTCCGGAACTCCTCGTGACGTCCAGGATCTCATCCGGGACTCCGAACAACTTTCGGGTTACCGCATACTAATATCTCTATAACCCTAGCGTCACTGAACCTTAAGTGTGTAGACCCTACAGGTTCGGGAGACATGCAGACATGACCAAGATGACTCTCCGGTCAATAACCAACAGCGGGATCTGGATACCCATGTTGGCTCCCACATGTTCCACGATGATCTCATCGGATGAACCACGATGTCAAGGACTTTAATCAATTCCGTATACAATTCCCTTTGTCTAGCGGTACGATACTTGCCCGAGATTCGATCGTCGATATCCCGATACCTTGTTCAATCTCGTTACCGGCAAGTCTCTTTACTCGTTTCGTAACACATCATCCCGTGATTAACTCCTTGATCACATTGTGCACATTATGATGATGTCCTACCGAGTGGGCCCAGAGATACCTCTCCGTTTACACGGAGTGACAAATCCTAGTCTCGATCCTAGTCTCGATTCGTGCCAACCCAACAGACACTTTCGGAGATACCCGTAGTGCACCTTTATAGCCACCCAGTTACGTTGTGACGTTTGGCACACCCAAAGCACTCCTACGGTATCCGGGAGTTGCACAATCTCATGGTCTAAGGAAATGATACTTGATATTAGAAAAGCTTTAGCATACGAACTACATGATCTTGTGCTAGGCTTAGGATTTGGTCTTGTCCATCACATCATTCTCCTAATGATGTGATCCCGTTATCAACGACATCCAATATCCATGGTCAGGAAACCGTAACCATCTATTGAACAACGAGCTAGTCAACTAGAGGCTTACTAGGGACATGGTGTTGTCTATGTATCCACACATGTATCTGAGTTTCCTATCAATACAATTCTAGCATGGATAATAAACGATTATCGTGAACAAGGAAATATAATAATAACTAATTTATTATTGCCTCTAGGGCATATTTCCAACAGTCTCCCACTTGCACTAGAGTCAATAATCCAGTTCACATTGATATGTGATTAACACTCAAGGTCACATCCCCATGTGACTAACACCCAAAGAGTTTACTAGAGTCAATAATCTAGTTCACATTACCATGTGATTAACACTCGATGAGTTCTGGGTTTGATCATGTTATGCTTGTGAGAGATGTTATAGTCAACGGGTCTGAATCTTTCAGATCTGTATGTACTTCGCAAATTTCTTATGTCATCTTGTAGATGCAACTACTATGCTACATTTGGAGCTATTCCAAATAACTGTTCTACTATACGAATCCAGTTTACTACTCAGAATAATCTGGATTAGTGTCAAAGTTTGCATCGGCGTAACCCTTTACGACGAACTCTTTTACCACGTCCATAATCGAGAAAATTCCTTAGTCTACTAGTTACTAAGGATAACTTTGACCTCTGTCCTGTGATCCATTCTTAGATCACTCTTGTACCCCTTGACTGACTCATGGCAAGGCACATTTCAGGTGCGGTACACAGCATAGCATATTGTAGAGCCTATGACAAAAGCATAGGGGACGACCTTCATCCTTCCTCTTTCTTCTGCCGTGGTCGAGCTTTAAGTCTTAACTTCATACCTTACAACTCAGGCAAGAACTCCTTCTTTGACTGGTCCATCTTGAACACCTTCAAGATCATGTCAAGGTATGTGCTCATTTGAAAGTACCATTAAGAATTTTGATCTATCCTTATAGATCTTGATGCTCAATGTTCAAGTAGCTTAATCCAGGCTTTCCATTGAAAAATACTTTCCAAATAACCCTATATGCTTTCCAGAAATTCTATGTCATTTCTGATCAACAATATGTCAACATATATTTATCAGAAATTCTATAGTGCTCTCACTCACTTCTTTGGAAATACAAGTTTCTCATAAACTTTGTATACACCCAAAACTTTGATCATCTTATCAAAACATACATTCCAACTCCGAGATGCTTACTCCAGTCCTTAGAAGGATTGCTGGAGCTTTGCATACTTATTAGCATCTTTTAGGATTAACAAAACCTTCCGGTTGTATCACATACAACCTTTCCTCAAAAATCGTCGAGGAAACAATGGTTTTTGGCATCCTATCTGCAAGATTTCACAAATAATGCAGTAATTGCTAATATAATTCCAACAGACTCTTAGCATCGCTACGAGTGAGAAAGTCTCATCGCAATCAACTCCTTGAACTTGTCAGAAAACATCTTAACGACAAGTCGAGCTTTCTTAATGGTGATACCTACCATCATTGTCCGTCTTCCTTTTAAAAAACATATGTACCTAACAGCCTTACGACCATCAAGTAGTTCTCCCAAAGTCTACACTTTGTTTTCATATATGGATCCTCTCTCGGATTATATGGCCTCAAGCCATTTTGGAATCCAGGCCCACCATCGCTTCTCCATAGCTCGTAGGTTCATTGTTGTCTAGCAACATGACTTCCAAGACAGGATTACGTACCACTCTAAAGTAGTACGCATCCTTGTCGTCCCACGAGGTTTGGTAGTGACTTGATCTGAAGTTTCATGATCACTATAATAAGTTTCCACTTCAATTGGTGTAGGTGCCACAGGAACAACTTCCTGTGCCCTGCCACACACTAGTTGAAGAGACGGTTCAATAACCTCATCAAGTCTCCACCATCCTCCCACTCAATTCTTTCGAGAGAAACTTTTCCTCGAGAAAGGACCCGATTCCAGAAACAATCCCTTATTGCTTTCGGATCTGAGACAGGAGGTATATCCAACTGTTTTGGGTGTCCTATGAAGATGCATTTATCCGCTTTGGGTTCGAGCTTATCAGCCTGAAACCTTTTCACATAAGCGTCGCAGCCCCAAACTTTTAAGAAATGACAACTTAGGTTTCTCTAAACCATAGTTCATACGGTGTCATCTCATCGGAATTACGTGGTGCCCTTTTTAAAGTGAATGTGGTTGTCTTTAATGCCTAACCCATAAACTATCGTGGTAATTCGATAAGAGACATCATGGTATGCATCATATCCAATAGGGTGCAGTTATGATGTTCGGACACACCATCACACTATGGTGTTCCAGGCTGTATTAATTGTGAAACAATTTCCACAATGTATTAATTCTGTGCCAAACTCGTAATTCAGATATTCATCTCTATGATCATATCATAGATATTTTATCCTCTTGTCACGACGATCTTTCAACTTCACCCTGAAATTACTTGAACCTTTCAATAATTCAGACTCGTGATTCATCAAGTAAATATACTCAACATCTACTCAAATCATCTGTGAAGTAAGAACATAACGATATCCACTACATGCCTCAGCACTCATTGGATTGCACACAACAAAATGTATTACTTCCAACAAGTTGCTTTCTAGTTCCATTTTACTGAAAACGAGGCTTTCAGTCATCTTGCCCATGTGGTATGATTTGCATGTCTCAAGTGATTCAAAATCAAGTGAGTCCAAACGGTCCATTTGCATGGAGTTTCTTCATGCATATACACCAATAGACATGGTTCGCATGTCTCAAACCTTTCAAAACAAGTGAGCCCAAAGATCCATCAACATGGAGCTTCTTCATGCGTTTTATATCGATATGACTTACGTGGCAGTGCCACAAGTAGGTGGTACTATCATTACTATCTTTTGGCATGAACATGTGTATCACTACGATCGAGATTCAATAAACCATTCATTTCAGATGTATGACCATTGAAGGTATTATTCAAATAAACAGAGTAACCATTATTCTCTTTAAATGAATAACCGTATTGCGATAGACATAATCCAATCATGTCTATGCTCAACGCAAACACCAATCTCGATGGTAGAGGGAGCGTACGATATTTGATCAACCTTGGAAATACTTTCAACACATATCGTCATCTCACCTTTAGCTAGTCTCCGTTTATGCCATAGCTTTTATTTCGAGTTACTAACACTTAGCAACCGAACCGGTATCTAATACCCTGGTGCTACTAGGAGTACTAGTAAAGTACACATCAACACAATGTATATCCAATATACTTCTATTGACCTTGCCAGCCTTCTCATCTACCAAGTATCTAGGGTAATTCTTCTCCAGTGGCTGTTCCCTTTATTACAGAAGCACTTAGTCTCGGGTTTGGGTTCAACCTTGGGTTTCTTCACTAGAGCAGCAGCTGATTTGCCGTTTCATGAAGCATCCCTTTTTGCCCTTGCCCTTCTTGAAACTAGTGGTTTCACCAACCATCAACAATTGATGCTACTTCTTGATCTCTACTTTTGTGGTGTCAAACATCGCGAATATCTCAAGGATCATCATATATGTCCCTGATATATTATAGTTCATCACGAAGCTCAAGCAGCTTGGTGGTAATGACTTCGGAGAACCATCACTATTTCATCTGGAAGATCAACTCCCACTCGATTCAAGCGATTGTTGTACTCAGACAATCTGAGCACAAGTTCAACAATTGAGCTTTTCTCCCTTAGTTTGTAGGCTAAGAAAATCGTCGGAGGTCTTATACCTCTTGACGTGGGCACGAGCCTGAAATCCCAATTTCAGCCCTCGAAACATCTCATATGTTTCGCGATGTTTCAAAACGTCTTCGGTGCCTCAACTCTAAGCCGTTTAACTGAACTATCACGTAGTTATCAAAATGTGTATGTCAGATGTTCGCAACATCCATAGACAACGTTCGAGGTTCAGCACACTGAGCGGTGCATTAAGGACATAAGCCTTCTATGAAGCAATGAGGACAAACCTCAGTTTACGGACCTAGTCCGCATAATTACTACTATCAACTTTCAACTAAATTTTCTCTAGGAACATATCTAAACAGTAGAACTGAAGCGCAAGCTACGACATAATTTGCGAAGACCTCTTGACTATGTTCAGGATAATTAAGTTCATCTTGTGAACTCCCACTCAGATAGACATCCCTCTAGTCATCTAAGTGATTACATGATCCGGGTCAACTAGGCCGTGTCCGATCATCACGTGAGATGGGCTAGTCATCATCGGTGAACATCTTCATGTTGATCGTATCTACCATACGACTCATGCTCGACCTTTCGGTCTCTTGTGTTCCGAGGCCATGTCTGTACATGCTAGGCTCGTCAAGTTAATCTAAGTGTTTCGCATGTGTTCCGAGGCCATGTCTGTACATGCTAGGCTCGTCAACACCCGTTGTATTCGAACGTAAGAATCTATCACACCCGATCATCATGTGGTGCTTCGAAACGACGAACTTTCGCAACGGTGCACAGTTAGGGGGAACACCTTCTTGAAATTATTATGAGGGATCATCTTATTTACTACCGTTGTTCTAAGTAAACAAGATGCATAAACATGATAAACATCACATGCAATCAAATAGTGACATGATATGGCCATCATCACTTTGCTCCTCTTGATCACCATCTTCGGGGCTCCATGATCATCATCGTCACCGGCATGACACCATGATCTCCATCATCATGATCTCTATCATCGTATCTTCATGAAGTTGTCTCGTCAACTATTACTTCTACTACTACAGCTAACGGTTAGCAATAAAGTAAAGTAATTACATGACGTTTATGTTGACACGCAGGTCATAAATAAATTAAGACAACTCCTATGGCTCCTGCCGGTTGTCATACTCATCGACATGCAAGTCGTGATTCCTATTACAAGAACATGATCATCTCATACATCACATATATCATTCATCACATCCTTTGGCCATATCACATCACATAGCATACCCTGCAAAAACAAGTTAGACGTCCTCTAATTGTTGTTTGCATGTTTTACGTGGCTGCTATGGGTTTCTAGCAAGAACGTTTCTTACCTACGCAAAAACCACAACGTGATATGCCAATTGCTATTTACCCTTCATAAGGACCCTTTTCATCGAATCCGATCCGACTAAAGTGGGAGAGACAGACACCCGCTAGCCACCTTATGCAACTAGTGCATGTCAGTCGGTGGAACCAGTCTCACGTAAGAGTACGTGTAAGGTCGGTCCGGGCCGCTTCATCCCACAATGCCACCGAATCAAGATTGGACTAGTAACGGTAAGCATATTGAACAAAATCAACGCCCACAACTACTTTGTGTTCTACTCGTGCATAGTAACTACGCATAGACCTAGCTCATGATGCCACTGTTGGGGAACGTAGCAGAAATTCAAAATTTTCTACGCATCACCAAGATCAATCTATGGAGTCATCTAGCAACGAGGGAGGAGTGGATCTACATACCCTTGTAGATCGCGCGCGGAAGCGTTCAAGAGAACGGGGTTGGTGGAGTCGTAGTCGTCGTGATCCAAATCGCCGATGATCCTAGCGCCGAACGGACGACACCTCCACGTTCAACACACGTACGGAGCAGCGACGTCTCCTCCTTCTTGATCCAGCAAGGGGGAAGGAGAGGTTGATGGAGATCCAGCAGCACGACGGCATGGTGGTGGAAGTAGCGGGATTCCAACAGGGCTTCGCCAAGCGCTGCGGGAGGAGGGAGATGTGTCACGGGAGGGAGAGGGAGGCGCCAGGGCTTAGGTGTTGCTGCCCTCCCTTCCCCACTATATATAGGGCCAAGGGAG
>NC_041386.1:41266607-41272406 GCF_002162155.2 Triticum dicoccoides | reverse complement strand
GGGGGGGGGGGGGCGCAGCCTTGGCCCTTCCTCCAAGGAAGGGTGCGGCCAAGGGAGGAGTCCCTCCTCCCCAAGGCACCTCGGAGGTGCCTTCCCCCTTTAGGACTCTTCCTTTTCCTTGACTCTTGGCGCATGGGCCTCTTGGGGCTGGTGCCCTTGGCCCATATAGGCCAAGGCGCACACCCCTACAGCCCATGTGCCCCCCGAGGCAGGTGGACCCCCTTGGTGGACCCCCGGACCCCTTTCGGCACTCCCGGTACAATACTGATAATGCGCGAAACTTTTCTGGCGACCAAAACAAGACTTCCCATATATAAATCTTTACCTCCGAACCATTCCGGAACTCCTCGTGACGTCCGGGATCTCATCCGGGACTCCGAACAACTTTTGGGTTACCGCATACTAATATCTCTATAACCCTAGCATCACCGAACCTTAAGTGTGTAGACCCTACGGGTTCGGGAGACATGTAGACATGACCGAGATGACTCTCCGGTCAATAACCAACAGCGGGATCTGGATACCCATGTTGGCTCCCACATGTTCCATGATGATCTCATCGGATGAACCACGATGTCAAGGACTTTAATCAATCCCGTATACAATTCCCTTTGTCTAGCGGTACGATACTTGCCCGAGATTCGATCGTCGGTATCCTGATACCTTGTTCAATCTCGTTACCGGCAAGTCTCTTTACTTGTTTCGTAACACATCATCCCGTGATCAACTCCTTGATCACATTGTGCACATTATGATGATGTCCTACCGAGTGGGCCCAGAGATACCTCTCCATTTACACGGAGTGACAAATCCCAGTCTCGATTTGTGCCAACCCAACAGACACTTTCGGAGATACCCGTAGTGCACCTTTATAGCCACCCAGTTACGTTGTGACGTTTGGCACACCCAAAGCACTCCTACGGTATCCGGGAGTTGCACAATCTCATGGTCTAAGGAAATGATACTTGACATTAGAAAAGCTTTAGCATACGAACTACATGATCTTGTGCTAGGCTTAGGATTGGGTCTTGTCCATCACATCATTCTCCTAATGATGTGATCCCGTTATCAACGACATCCAATGTCCATGGTCAGGAAACCGTAACCATCTATTGATCAACGAGCTAGTCAACTAGAGGCTTACTAGGGACATGGTGTTGTCTATGCATCCACACATGTATCTGAGTTTCCTATCAATACAATTCTAGCATGGATAATAAACGATTATCATGAACAAGGAAATATAATAATAACTAATTTATTATTGCCTCTAGGGCATATTTCCAACAAAGATGTCCCGATTCTCACGGATGAACTCGATGAGCGCGCTTTCCTATTTGGGATCCAGGTTAGCGCTGATGCTGAACTGTTTGGATGAATCACCAGGAACAAAGTCAATCATCTTAGTGTCCGTAGACGATTTGAACTTCAACGCTGGATCATGTTCTATAGTTGGCTTTTTCAAAGAGGTCATGTCTGCCGGATCTACTTGCTCCTTATAGAATTTCAGCTCCTCTGTGGCATAAACCGACTCAGCATAAGCCGCATCACCTTCTTCACACTCCAAAGCAATCTTGCTACTTCCATGTACTGTGATATCCCTTTATGACCTGGCATTTTAAGCTGTAGATAAACATAACATGGCCTTGCCATAAACTTAGCATAAGCCGGCCGCCCAAACAAGGCGTGGTACGGACTTTTGATCTTTACTACCTCAAATGTCAATGTTTCTGACCTTGAATCATAGTCATCTCCAAAAGCTACCTCCAAAGCTATCTTGCCAACAGGATATGCAGACTTACAAGGCACCACACCATGAAAGACCGTATTTGACGGTTTAAGATCCTTATCTGTCAACCCCATACGGCGGAATGCATCATAATATAAAATATTGATACTACTTCCCCCATCCATGAGTACTTCAGTGAACTTGTATCCCCCAACTTGAGGGGCCACCACCAGGGCCAAGTGACCTGGATTATCAACCCGGGGTGGGTGATCATCTCTACTCCACAAAATAGGCTTCTCAGACCAGCGTAAATACTGAGCTACTGCTGGCTCAACAGAGTTTACTGCCCTTTTGTGAAGCTTCTGATCACGTTTGCACAAACTAGTAGTGAAGACATGATATTGCCCGCTGTTCAGCTGTTTGGGATTGCTCTGATAACCCGACTGCTGCTGCTGCTGATTCCCCTGATGGTTGTAACCTCCCTGGTTGCCTTGGTGCCCTTGATTGACGTGTCCAGTTTGGTTGCCTTGAAACCCTAAACCGGAACCACCACCTCCGTAACCCGGCCCGTGGAAACCTCCTCCTGAACCGCCGGGTGGGCCATTGTCATATTGGAACATATTGGAATTTTTGTAATCCCGCATGATATAACAGTCCTTCCAAAGATGTGATGCCGGCTTCTCCTTCTATCCATGCTTGGGACAGGGCTGATTTAACAAGCGCTCCAAATTGGGGCCTGAACCTCCACCCCTCTGGGGCTGCTTGCCCTTACGGTGCTGGCTATTCTCCTGCGCGTTGGTATTTGCAACAAAGTCCAAGCTACTGTCGGCCTTGCGCTTACCACCATTTCCATGGCCTGCTGGATTATGCTGTTGACCCTTGGCATTGCCGTTCTTCTTACCTTTCTCCGGTTTGTCCTCCTCTGAATCCGGATCCTTGGTATTATCTGAATCGACATATTTAACCAAAGCGGCCATGAGTGTTGACATATCATTGCAGTGACGTTTGAGCCTTCCCAACTTCTGTTTTAACGGTTCGAAACGACAATTGTCCTCTAACGTTAACACTGCAGTGTCTGCATTGATACGATCTGATGAATGTAAAATTGCTGAGACCCGTTCGACCCAATGGGTCATGGACTCCCCTTCCTCTTGGACACAAGCGGCCAGATCCACGATTGACATCGGCTGCTTGTACGTATCCTTGAAGTTCTGGATAAACCGGTGCTTCAATTCGGCCCATGATCCAACGGAATTGGTCGGCAAGCTCTTCAACCAAGTGCGAGCTGTTCCTTCCAACATCATGGTGTAATATTTAGCACACACTGCCTCATCCACATCTAACATCTCCATTGCCATCTCATAGCTCTCCACCCACTCCTCTGGTTGCAAATCGGTGGTGTAATTTGGTACCTTACGAGGTCCCTTGAAATCCTTGGGCAGTCTCACATTATGCAAAGCGGGGGTTAGACACGACACCCCTAAGGAACTGAACATCCCTCCTGGCTCCATGGAGGCCGTGGGGTGAACCGGAGTATGCTGTCGTGCTCCGTGTCGAGCCGCCAACTCGGCCTCCCGACGTGCGCGACCATGGTCCACAACATCTTGCGCATTAGCGCCTCCCCCGGCCGGGTTGTTCCCTCGTGGTGAATTTTGGTGATGTGCACTACTGGACATGGACGGTTCGTCCTCCACGTGTCTGCTGTAACTCCGGCTTGGACGGGGAGTGGAATGAATCCTCTCACGACTGTGTGAATACGCCTGCTGTTGATTTAGTGCCGTTTGAAGGAGATCCTTGGCCCGACGTGCTTCCACTGCAACTGGTGACTCACCGTCGGTTGGGAGGGCCGTCAGGCGTGAAGCGGCGGCCACAATGTTGTCCAACGGGTTGGAATAATGCCCAGGCGGTGTTGGTACATACTGTGGCACAATGTTGTTCTGGCGAGGCGGGTCCGTCGTGCGTGGTTGAACCGACGCTCCTGTTCCCGGCGCCCCTGCCCGGTTTAGTGTGGGTTGGCTCCCAGCTCCTGCTCCTGGTGTGTTGAAGAGATTCTGCGGCTCATAAACCAACGGGAGACATGATCGATACCTTCTTCTCATGACTTCCTCTGAAGCATTCTGATCCAGTCTAATCCGGTAGGCCTGTGCTTCCAATTCAGCCCGCTTTGTAGCCATCCTAGCATTCTCTGTTGCCAGGTCCGCTTTAGCCTGGGCTATCTGATCTTTTACCTTTGCAATCTCCGCATTGTGCTGATCCCTGGCTGCTGCATCCACCTCCGCGGCCATCAACGTTGCCAAAGTGTCGAACAAATCAGACAGGACTTGGGCCGAAGGCGGCGCCGAGCTTCCTGCCCCTGCCGGTGTGGCCGTTGTTGAACCGGAGAGCATTGCTACGGCGGTAGATGAATGAGGCGCCGATTGTCTGCCGACCATGAAGATGGCGGCCGGTTTGGTAGATCGGGGGAATCCGGAATACTGTTGCCCTCGGACCCTCCCTCAATCCGGCCGTCCTGCAACTAGTAAAGTGATTCGGTCTCTCCAGAAGACTCGTCATCAGAACAGACCACAGTCTCTCCATCGAACACCGGTCCATCCTCGTACCTTGATCCATGGATGACACCCACGAAAACATGCCTTGCCTCGGGCTGAACCGGCGAAGAACTTGCACGCCGAGCCGTTTCGGTGATGTCGGTGTCGATGTCCGACTCAGGGGCCGGTTCGCCGATCTTGCCGATGAAGACATGAATCCCACCAAAGGGGACCCGGTACCCGTATTCGATTGAATCGGCCTCGGGACCCCATCCCGCGTTGTCGATGTAGAGCTTGCCACGACGACTCTTCATCATCCGGCCCATAGCGTATCCCTTAAGTCCATCGAAGCTGCCCTTCAAGAACTCAAAACCATCGTGCGATAGCCCCATGGTGGGCGCCAACTGTCGTGGGTTTGTCACGGCAGATGTCCTCGTAAAAGGACTTAGTCGTGGAGCCATCGCTACGGGTTAGCTTAAGGGGTTAAACCGGACAAGGGGACACGGGGAATTTTATACTAGTTCGGCCCCTTCGAGGAAGGTAAAAGCCTACGTCTAGTTGTGATTGGTATTGCTAGGGTTTCGAAGGCCAGGGAGCGAATCCGCTTTGTCTGGCTCTCGAGTTGTTGTCTGTCCCTAAACCGCTGCCGGGTTGTCCCTTTATATACATACGTTGACGCCTGCCGGTTTACAGAGTCCCGGAGCCGGATCATAAACGTATCCAGTTCGGTCTCTATCCTTCCTATCTTATAATACAAGTTACATGACTAAGCCGGTTTACATTTACAGGCTTTAACCCGCCTTTGGGCATTGGGCCTCCATGAAGTGCCATCATCCTTGCATCTTTATGGGCTTCTAATCTTCCAGGAGTCAACCCGGCTACATAAGGCCGGTTTACCTTGAGTAGTAATATCCCCAACAGCAGGGAAATGACTTAGTGAAATTCTAAGTCCCTGAAATCAGCAACATCATGAGATCTACTTTGCATGCTTGTGCTAGTCACCACATTGGTCACAAAAATACATGGCATACACACCTGTAAAGATGGCATGGCATAGCCCAAAACACATGTAGAGCTCATGATCATATGCAGCACACATTAATCATGGAAAAAATGACAAATGCTCATAATCTGATAAGAATCAGGAACTAACATTTTATAGCACTCTTGCAACAACAATTTGGGCATAAATATGGACTCAAACAAGCATGGTGTAATGGAAATAAATGAATAAGACATCATGATGAACATTTTGGTATAAGGCACGCCCAAAACGGAGCAACGAATGCGGAGTTATGACATGATGAATAGAGCTCCAAGATGTAAAAATAAAAGGACTTAGGGATATTTCAAAGTCAACCCTAATATCCAGATCCAGATCTAGGCACGCGCAAACTTCGAGGTTCACCGGAGTTGAGTGGATCTTGCCGGAGCTCGTCGGGAGGAGGTGGCCGGAGCTTTGGCCGGAGCTGGGGAGGAGGTGCCGGAGTGGAGAGGACGACGGGGCGGCGCCGCGGCACGTGCGGCAGAGCTCCAGTGGCC
>NC_041386.1:41249911-41266088 GCF_002162155.2 Triticum dicoccoides | reverse complement strand
GGCGGCAACATGTGGCGGCATCCCGTTGGTGCGGTGGCAGTGGCGGACGCGTCCGGGCGGAGCGGACATGTCCGGCGACGCGAGGAGGGGGGAGATCTAGGGTTTCACCTGAAAATTCGGAGGAGTGCACATATTTATAGGTAGGGGGAGCTAGGAGAGTCCAAATGGAGTGCGGTTTTCGGCCACGCGATCGTGATCGAACGGCCGCGGGGATGGAGGGGGTTTGGATGGGTTTTGGGCCACTTTGGAGGGGTGTTGGGCTGCAACACACACGAGGCCTTTACGGTTCCTCGGTTAACCGTTGGAGTATCAAATGGACTCCAAATGGCACGAAACTTGACAGGCGGTCTACCGGTGGTGTACCAAGGTCGCTTGGCAAATCTCGGTCCATTCCGAGAATGTTTAACACCCGCTCACGAAAAGAGGCAAAAGGGGGCGATGAGGACATAGGAGTGCCGGATCAGAAAACGAACAACGGGGAAAATGCTCGGATGCATGAGACGAACACGTATGAAAATGCGATGCACATGATGACATGATATGATATGAATGACATGGACAAAAAGCAAAACGAAGGCAAAACCGAACCACGAGGGAATATCATAACTTATAGCCGAGAATGGCAAGAGTCGGAGTACAAATATGGTAAGTTACATCCGGGGTGTTACAACACTCCACCACTACGAAAGGATCTCTTCCTGAGATCTAGGACTGAAAGAACTCCGGATATTCAAAACGGAGGTGGTCCTCGTGTTCCCAGGTGGCTTCTCGGTCAGAATGGTGTGACCACTTCACTTTTAGGAATTTGATAGACTTGTTGCGAGTCTTGCGCTCAGTTTCTTCAAGAATAGCAACGGGATGCTCATGATAAGACAGGTCTTCTTGGAGATCAATCTCTTCGAAGTTGATGGTGCGGTCAGGAGTCTTGAAACACTTGCGAAGCTGAGACACGTGAAACACGTCGTGCACATTTGCAAAGTTGGACGGAAGCTCAAGTTGATAGGCGAGGTCGCCTTTTTTGCCAATGATCTTGAAAGGACCCACGTATCTAGGGGCAAGCTTCCCTTTGATACCGAAGCGACGAGTACCTTTCATTGGAGAGACGCGGAGGTAGACATGGTCTCCGATCTCGAAAGCCAATTCATGATGCTTGCTCTCATAGTAACTCTTCTGGCGCGATTGCGCGGCTTTGAGATTTTCACGAATGACTTTGCACATTTCTTCAGCCTCTGTGATCAAGTCATTGCCAAGAAGTTGGCATTCACCAGTCTCTGACCAGTTAAGAGGAGTACGACACTTTCTACCATAGAGAATCTCGAATGGGGCCTTGCCCGAACTCGCTTGGAAGCTGTTGTTGTAGGAGAACTCGGCATATGGAAGACAATCTTCCCACTTCATACCGAAGGAAATGACACCAGCCCTGAGTATATCTTCAAGAATTTGATTTACTCGCTCGACTTGTCCACTAGTTTGAGGATGGAAGGCTGTGCTGAAGCGAATGTTGGTGCCCATAGCCTTCTGGAAGGAGTCCCAGAACTTAGAAGTAAAGATGCTTCCATGATCTGAAGATATCAACTGCGGAATGCCGTGCAAGGAGATAATCCTGGAGGTATATAGCTCTGCCAACTGAGCTGTTGTGATAGATTCTTTGATAGGAAGAAAATGAGCCACTTTAGTGAGCTTGTCGATTACGACGAAGATAGCATCATTGCCACGCTTGGACCTGGTAAATCCAGTCACGAAGTCCATCTCAATATGGTCAAACTTCCATTCTAGAATGGCAAGAGGTTGGAGGAGACCAACTGGCCGTTGGTGTTCTGCTTTCACTCTTCTGCAGACATCACATTCATTCACGAACTGAGCAATTTCTCGCTTCATTCGAGTCCACCAATACGACCACTTGAGGTCATGGTACATCTTTGTACTTCCAGGATGGATAGATAAGAGTGAATTGTGAGCCTCATTCATAATGACTTTACGAAGGTCACCTTTAGGAACAACAATTTGATCCTCGAAGAATAGAGTATCTTTGTCATCAAGGCGATAACACTTATACTTGGGTTGGCTCTTGGCAATACCAATCTTCACCTTCTTCACCATGGCATCAAGAAGTTGTTCCTCACGAATTTGATCTTGCAAAGTAGGAGAGACTTGGAGGTTGGCAAGAAATCCTTGAGGAACAACTTGGAGATTAAGTTTGCGGAAAGCTTCACAAAGGTCCCGTTGGAAGGGCTTGAGAATCAAACTATTGCAGTAAGCCTTTCTGCTCAAAGTGTCTGCAATGACATTGGCCTTGCCTGGAGTATAGTCAATACTCAGATTATACTCTTGAATCATTTCGACCCAATGAGTCTGCCTGAGGTTGAGGTTGGGTTGAGTGAATATGTACTTGAGGCTCTTATGATTAGTGAAGATGTCCACTTTCCTTCCCAACAAGAGATGTCTCCATGTTAAAAGAGCATGGACAACTGCCGCCAACTCAAGGTCGTGAGTGGGGTAGTTCTTTTCATTGGGCTTCAACTGGCGAGAGGTATAGGCCAAAACTTTCTTATCTTGCATTAACACACCACCGAGACCTTGAAGGGAAGCATCACAGAAAACTTCGAATGGTTTGGATTCATCAGGAGGAGTCAGAACTGGAGCTGTGACTAGCTTCTCTTTGAGGGTGTTGAAAGCGATGTCACATTCAGGCGTCTAGACATACTTCACATGCTTCTGGAGGAGGTTGGAAAGAGGCTTCGCGATCTTAGAGAAATTCTCAACGAATCTTCGACAATAGCTTGCGAGCCCAAGAAAGCTGCGGAGCTGCTTGACATTCTGAGGTGGTTCCCAATTCACAATTGCAGACACCTTCTCAGGATTAACAGCTATGCCCTTGGCAGAGATGATATGCCCAAGGTAGAGAACCTCATCGATCCAAAACTCGCACTTTGAAAACTTTGCATAGAACTGATGTTCTCTGAGTTTGTCCAACACCAATCTGAAATGCTTGGCATGATCCTCTTTGTTCTTGGAAAAGACCAAAATATCATCGAGATACACCAAGACGAAGTCATTTGTGTAAGGGTTGAAGATGAAGTTCATCATGTGAGAGAACGTTGGAGGAGCATTGACAAGGCCGAAAGACATGACATTGTATTCATAGGAACCATAGCTTGTTCTGAATGCTGTCTTGGGGATATATTGTTCACGAATGTGAATCTGATGATAGCCCATACGGAGGTCAAGCTTGGAGAATACTTGAGCACCTTTGAGTTGTTCGAATAGCTCATTGATGTTGGGAAGTGGGTACTTGTTCTTTATTGTCTTCTTGTTCAATGGGCGGTAGTCGACACAAAGTCGGTCCATGCCATCCTTCTTCTTGACAAAAAGAACACCACAACCCCATGGAGAAGAACTTGGTCGGATTAGACCCATGCGCTCTTGTATATCGAGTTGCTTCTTCAGCTCCTTCAACTCTTCTGGTCCAAGCTTGTAAGGACGTTTGCAAACAGGTTCCATGCCAGGCTCAAGATCGATGACGAATTCAACTGGCTGGTGAGGAGGCATTCCTGGAAGCTCTTCTGGAAAGATGTCTTGATATTCACAAATGACTGGAATCTGAGAGATGGCATTCAACTCGCCCTTCTCATTGAGAGAAAACAGTCGAATGCTATCGTCACGAGCGGCATAGATGATCACATCCTCAAACGAGTGTGTCAATTGAATCTGCCTGGTAGCACAATGAAGCTGAGCCTTGTGCTTAGAAAGCCAGTCCATGCCGAGAATTAGATCAATATCCGAGTTACCAAGAACCAAAGGAGAAGGCAGAAACTTATAGTCGCCAAACTGGACAGAGACATCGGGAGCAACCAAACTAGAAGTCATAAGCTTTCCGGGAGAAACAATTTGCATGACTTTGGACAAAACCTCTGTGTCAACATTGTTCTCCGATGCAAATGGGAATGACATGAAAGAATGCGATGCACTAGTATCAAAAAGAACTCTTGCAGGAATATCATTAACAGGAAGGTTACCCATGATCACTTCTGAAGAGTCCTCTGCCTGAGCAGCGTTCATCATGTTGACCTTAGAATGCTTGGGATTATGCTTGACCACTGCATTGCTGGCAGATCTCACAGGAGGAGGAGGCGGAAGGCGCCTTTGGTTGAAGCATTTGTTCGCATAGTGCCCCTTCTGCTGACACTTGTTGCACGTAACCTCTGAGAGCGGACGGTGATACGGAGCACTTGACTTTGGAGCATGAGAGGAAGCTTTGTTCTGATAGCCTGGGTTGGGTGGGTGGGAAGATCCATTGCCGGCTTTACTCTTCTGCTGATAAGGCTGGCGGAACGGAGGAGGAGGAGGCAACCAGAACTTTTGCTGCTTAGCTGCCACTTGAGTTGAAGAAGAAGAAGGAGTTGCATCCCTGACTCTCTTCTTAGAAGCATTGCATTTGAGCTGAGCAGCTTCTTGCTTTAGTGCCATGTTGTAGAAATCATCATACTTTTTCGGCTCAAAAAGCACAAGAGCTAGTTGCAGATCTTCTCTGAGGCCACCTGAGGGAGTCTTGGACTAGGGGGTCTCCGGACAGCCGGACTATATCCTTTGGTCGGACTGTTGGACTATGAAGATACAAGATTGAAGACTTCGTCCCGTGTCAGGATGGGACTCTACTTGGCGTGGAAGGAAAGCTAGGCAATACAGATATGTATATCTCCTCCTTTGTAACCGACCTTGTGTAACCCTAGCCCCCTCTGGTGTCTATATAAACCGGAGGGTTTTAGTCCGTAGGACAACATACAATCATACCATAGGCTAGCTTCTAGGGTTTAGCCTCTCCGATCTCGTGGTAGATCAACTCTTGTAATACTCATATCATCAAGAATAAATCAAGCAGGACGTAGGGTTTTACCTCCATCAAGAGGGCCCGAACCTGGGTAAAACATCGTGTCCCCTGCCTCCTGTTACCATCCGCCTTAGACGCACAGTTCGGGACCCCCTACCCGAGATCCGCCGGTTTTGACACCGACATTGGTGCTTTCGTTGAGAGTTCCTCTATGTCATCGCCGTTAGGCTTGATGGCTCCTGCTATCATCGATAGCGATGCAGTCCAGGGTGAGACTTTTCTCCCCGGACAGATCTTTGTGTTCGGCGGCTTCGCACTGCGGGCCAACTCGCTTGGCCATCTGGAGCAGATTGAAAGTTACGCCCCTGGCCACCAGGTCAGGTTTGGAAACATAAATTACACGGCCGATATCCGCGGAGACTTGATCTTCGACAAATTCGAGCCCTTGCCTTGTGCACCATGCGGTCACGATGAGTACGATCTAGCTCTACCATCGGACAGTGTTCAAGAAATCACACCGGCAGCCGCTCTGGCCCTCAATTCGGAGCCGGTTGCGCCATCCATGGACGGGTGGATAGACCCCGTCGCAGAGGCCATATCCTTTGCGGCAATCGAGCCGAATATCGACCTTACCCTTCACGAGAGCCGTGTTGCCAAACTGCCGAATCCTTCTCCGGCCACGGACTCCGAACCGCCTGCACCCGTTCCTATCGAATCCGATTGGGCGCCGATCATGGAGTTTACCTCCGCGGAAATTTTTCAGCACTCGCCCTTTGGCAACATACTAAACTCATTAAGGTCTCTCTCCCTGTCAGGAGAGTCCTGGCCGAACTACGTCCGGTAGGATTGGGTTGCGGATGACGAAGAAATTCGCCGCCCACCCACGACCCACTTAGTAGCCACTGTCAATGACTTAACCGACATGTTCGACTTCGACTCCGAAGACATCGACGGTATGGACGACGATGCAGGAGACGAAGAGGAACTACTGCCCACAGGGCACTGTACAGCCACCTCATCATACGATATATACATGGTGGACACACCCAAAGAAGGCAATGGCGACGAGACAACGGAGGATGACCCCTCCAAAAAGCAGCCCAAGCGCCGGCGTCAGCGGCGCCACTCTAAGTCCCGCCAAGGCAAAAGTGGTGATACCGGCACCAGAGATAATAGCACTCCGGACAGTGCTAAAGACAACAACAATCCCCTCCAGCAAGATTTTGAGCAAGAGGATGAAGGAACCAGCCCGCCTGAGAGAGCGGCAGATGGAGAGGTGGAGGATGATAATTACATGCCTCCCTCCGAAGATGAGGCAAGCCTCGACGAGGAAAAATTCGTCGTGCCAGAGGATCCCGTCGAACAAGAGCGCTTCAAGCGCAGGCTTATAGCCACGGCAAATAGCCTTAAGAAAAAGTAGCAGCAGCTTCAAGCTGATCAAGATTTGCTAGCTGACAGATGGACTGAAGTCCTGGCGGCCGAGGAACATAAACTCGAACGCCCCTCCAAGAGTTACCCAAAGTGCATGTTGCTACCCCGACTGGAGGAGGAAGCACCGAAACCTACATCCCCGGCGTATGACGCAGCTGATCGGCCACCTCGTGGCCGTGACAGAGAAACATTCCAGCCAAAAGCTCAGCCCGCACCCCGACTCCATTCAAATAAAAAGGCATGGGGAAATACGCCAGACCTGTGAGACGTATTGGAGGACAAAGCAAAACATGCAAGATCGATCTACGGATCACGAGGGCGCGCCACTATGCGAGACGATAATCGTCACGCCGGATACAGTAAAAGTAAGTCCGGCCGGGCCGAACACAGCGGGCAAGATTCATTCGAGCTGTGTCGCGACATAGCCCAGTACAGAGGCGCCGCACACCCCCTATGCTTCACAGACGAAGTAATGGATCATCAAATCCCAGAGGGTTTCAAACCCACAAATATTGAATCATACAACAGCACAACAGATCCTGCGGTATGGATTGAGGATTTCCTCCTGCACATCCACATGGCCCGCGGTGATGACCTACACGCCATCAAATACCTCCCACTAAAACTCAAAGGACCAGCGCGACATTGGCTCAACAGCTTGCCAGCAGAGTCCATTGGCTGTTGGGAAGATCTGGAAGCCGCATTCCTCGACAACTTTCAGAGCACTTATGTGCAACCACCAGATGCCGATGACTTGAGCCACATAATTCAGCAGCCAGAGGAATCGGCCAGGCAATTCTGGACACGGTTCCTAACAAAGAAAAATCAAATCGTCGACTGTCCGGATGCAGAGGCCCTAGCAGCTTTCAAGCACAACATCCGTGACGAGTGGCTAGCCCGACACCTTGGTCAGGAAAAGCCGAAATCTATGGCAGCCCTCACGACACTCATGACCCGCTTTTGTGCGGAAGAAGACAGCTGGCTGGCTCGCAGTAATAACATATCAAAGAACCATGGTACTTCGGATACCAAGGACGGCAATGGTAGGTCACGTCGCAACAAGCATAAGCGCCGCATTAACAGCGACAGTACCGAGGATACGGCAGTCAATGCCGGATTCAAAGGCTCTAAACCCGGTCAGCGGAAAAAGCCATTCAAAAGAAGCACTCCGGGCCCGTCCAGTTTGGACCGTATACTTCATCGCTCGTGCCAAATACACGGCACCCCCGACAAGCCAGCCAACCACACCAACAGGGATTGTTGGGTGTTCAAGTAGGCCGACAAGTTAAATGCCGAAAATAAAGATAAGGGGTGACATAGTGATGACGAGGAGGAGCCCCGGCAGCCAAACACCAGAGGACAGAAAAGGTTCCCCCCTCAAGTGCGGACGGTGAACATGATATACGCAACCCACATCCCCAAGAGGGAGCGGAAGCGTGCGCTCAGGGACGTATATGCGTTGGAGCCAGTCGCCCCAAAGTTCAACACATGGTCTTCCTGTCTAATCACCTTCGACCGCAGGGACCACCCCACTAGCATCCGTCATGGCGGATTCGCTGCATTGGTCCTAGACCCAATCATTGACGGATTTCGACTCACTCGAGTCCTTATGGATGGCAGCAGCAGCCTGAACCTGCTTTATCAGGACACAGTGCGCAAAATGGGTATCGACCCCTCAGGGATCAAACCCACAAAAACGACCTTTAAAGGCGTCATACCAGGTGTAGAGGCCCATTGCATAGGCTCTATCACACTGGAAGTGGTCTTCGGATCCCTGGATAACTTCCGAAGCGAAGAGTTAATCTTCAACATAGTCCCGTTCCGCAGTGGCTACCATGCACTGCTCGGGCGAACCGCATTCGCAAGATTCAATGTGGTACCGCATTATGCATATCTCAAGCTCAAGATGCCAAGACCTCGGGGGGTCATCACAGTCAATGGAAACACAGAGCGCTCTCTCCACACGGAGGAGCACACTGCGGCCCTCGCAACAGAAGCACAAAGCAGCCTCTTAAGGAAATCCACTAGTTCAGCGATTAAGGACCCGAACAACTTCAAGCGCGCCTGGAGTAATCGGCAACTGGACCACCTGGCACGTTCCGAGCTTGCATAGCAATGCGGCCCCACCCCGGTCCCAGCCAAACGGAGAAATCCGTGCCACGCATACATAATTACGCATTAAAAATACCATGGGCACAGGTGGGGAGGGGGGCACAACTATGGCACGCCCCAAGACGCAGCTTAAACCGCACTAGGGGCTTCCCGCTTTGTTATGTTTCTTGTTTCAGGGCTTTAATATCTAGAAACCCTGTCCGGCAGCATGATCGCCGAACACATGATGCAGCAACCAAGGAGGCAAAAAGCTATGTCACACCACAAAACTCCCAGGTGCATGACGATAACGAGTGAAATATTTGCTTTAATACTATTCCTCAGCTTGCCCTTGGAAGGGACATGTCAAACACTCCTACTTTTTGCTTATCGCACTACTTGTATCATTCTGCTTTAACACACCTTTTTGAATAAACAATGCATATCATTAAGACTATTATTGCATTCTTCCTTTATATATATATATGTTCATTCACGACATCTAGCACCCGTACACTATGGTACGGCCAATACGCTAGGGGCTTAAGCATACCCCATAATATGGCGTGAGAAGTCCGAACACTTTCGACAGTGCGGCACCCCGAACTTATAGCACTATATGCATCAGCTCCGAATCATGTCTTGGGTTAATAGTTGGGTTTGCCCGGCTCCCATGTTTTGGTACCTTACATTCCGCTATATCGGCTAAGGTAGCACTGGGAGAACTACTGCGATTGTGCCCCGGTTCTGCTGGGCTAAGCACCTTAGTAGAGAAAGCTAAAACTGACTGTCATGATAAGGCGAGAGACTGGTCGCTGTTCGAGAGGTTTCAAGTCCCTAAAGACTTATGCCGCTTAGAGCGAGGAGTCGGCCCTGTCCGGCTTAAGGCGTGTATCATGCCCCGAATTCGGCCTTCCGAAGACTAGGGGCTTTGCCGAAAATTAAAATTATAGAATTCTATGGCTAAGTGAGAGTGATAACGCATTATAGTCCGATTGCCTTGTTCGTTGTGCTGAGCACCTCCCTCGAAGGACCCAACAATGGGAACAAGAGTGCTCAGGTTTATCCCGAACACCCCAGCACTCGTGGCATGGGGGCAGAAGTCGACGACTAGCCATCTCTCAGATTTGATAAACAACCAAACAGAAGGTAATATTTTAAATTCAGACAAGCGTTGCATAGCGCATATGAACAAGTTTTCATAATACAGGATTACACGAGCAAGTTCATTCAAATATTACATCTTTTGCACACTCGTCCGCTACGAGACGGGCACCCTTCAGGACACCCTCATAGTACATCTCGGGGTGGCGATGCTCCTTGCCCTGCGGCGGCCCTTCCTTCACCAGCTTCACGGCGTCCATCTTGGCCCATTGCACCTTCACACGGGCGAAAGCCCGGCGTGCACCTTCGATGCAGACGGACCGCTTGACGACTTCCAGCCGTGGGCAGACATCCATAAGCCGCCTCACCAGGCCCAAGTAGCTGTTGGGAAGGGCATCGCCAGGCCACATCCGGACTATAAAGCCCTTCATGGCCTGTTCGGCCGCCTTGTGCAGCTCGACCAGCTGCTTCAGCTGGTCGCTCAGAGGCATCGGGTGTTCGGTCCCAGTATACTGAGACCAGAACAACTTCTTCGTTGAGCTTCCCTCCTCGGCCTGGTAAAACTGTGCGGCATCGGACACGCTACGGGGCAAATCTGTGAATGCTCCTGGAGAGCTCCGGATTCGGGTAATTACAAGTAATTTACTTTCACATGCTTGCTTTGCATATAGAATGCCTTACCCGCCGCTATCTTCTTCATCGCATCAATCTCCTGGAGGGCCTTTTGGGCTTCGGCCTTGGCACTCTTTGCACTCTCAAGGGACGTGGCAAGCTCGGACTCTCGCGTCTTCAAGTCAAGCTCCAACACCTTGTGCTTCGTCACGAGAGCATGGAGCTCTTGCTGCACCTCGCCCACCTGTGCCTCATGCCTTTCCCGCTCGGTGCACTCCTTGTCCGCTTTGTTTTCGACCTCGGATAGCACTTGCTTCAGGGTCGCCACCTCGGTCGTGGCCCCTGGCAAATTTACGATGATCCTGTCATTTTGCAATCGCATTCTTTATATATATATCCATAGACTAGGTACTACTTACCTTTGTTCTCCTCGAGCTGCCTCTTAGCAAGGCCGAGCTCGTCCTGGGACCCTTTAAGGTCCTGCTTCAGTACGGCGACCTCCGCAGTCAGTGCGGCAGATGCCAGCAGCGAAACCTGCATACGCATATAGACATACTTATATTAGACTCCTGCGATATTGTTTGATCCTCTGTTCGGCTTTTCTTTGTGAACACCGAACAGAGCATCAGGGGCTACTGTCTATGCAGTCATATTTTTCCTATATTTGAAATACTTACCTCAAAGCCTGTTAGAAGGCTGGCACAGGCTTCAGTCAGTCCGCTCTTGGCGTACTGAACCTTCTGGATCACCGCACTCATAATAGTGAGGTGCTCCTCGTCGATGGAAGCGCTGCGAAGCACTCCCAGGAGACTGTCCGGTGCCTCTGGATGGACAGAGGTCACCGGCACAGGCGTCTTGCCCCTTTTGGAAGGAGGCCGCCTGCCTAAGTCCGGAACCACTAGAGGTTCCGGCGCGGTGTTCGGCTGAGGGCCGAACACGGAGCCCTCGGGAGCCTTGCTCCCTCTGCTCCCAGAATCCGGAAGGTCGCCTTGAGGCGCCTCCGGGACTGTCTCCCCTCGACCCGGTGCCTCTTGAGACAATACCTCGGTGTTGTCCGTAGGGCAAGGGGAGGTGGCGGTCGGAAGTGGATCGCTATCCATATTCGACGAGCCCAGGGAGCCGTCCGACGATACGTCGATACGGGCTCGGGGCGGTCTGCATAATCATAATTCGGCGTTAGGAGAAGCAGTGCGACAAAGGTATGCTATGAGTTACTCTGGCATCCGAATACTTACGAATTCGCCAGGGGCTTGGCCCTGAGCAGCCACTCGTCTTCGCCTTCGGCGGCGGTGGTGGAGTAGTCCAGAAGGAGAGTCCTTCCCTTCTTGGACCCTTCGCCCCCCGGTTGGGGCGACCTTCCTTTTCTTGTCTCCCCTGACTGGAGGGGGAGCATATTCATCTTCCTCCTCGTCTTCGGGGGAGGAGTGCGTCGCGGAGTTATTGGACGATGAGTCCGATAACACCTGGCGTCGGGAACTCTTTCGGGTTCCCTTGGCCTTCTTGGTCTTCTCCGGCACCTTGTAAGGAGCCGGAGTCAGCATCTCCGTCAGGAGAGCGTCCGCAGTGTCTTCGGGCAAAGGGGCTGGACAGTTAATCTGCCCCGACATCTCCACCCAGTCCTGTCAAAGGCATGGAGCTCAGACCCTGCACATGATTAAGCTAGGGGAAATAAAATATCCTACCGGATGTATAGAACTCACCGAATGCGCTAGGCGCTTCGCGCTTAGCCTGTGGTCCTCGGTGAGAGAGGGAGGGACCTCGGCGCCCTTGAACAGCACCCTCTAGACGTCCTTGTGCATCATGTCGAAGAGCTCGCAGAGTCTGGTGCTGGGCCGGGTCGAACTCCCATAAGTTGAAATCCCGTTGTTGACACGGGAGGATCCGGCGGATGAGCATGACCTGGACTATGTTGACAAGCTTGAGCTTCTTGCTTGCCATATTCCGGATACATTTTTGGAGTCCATCCAGCTCCACCGATGAACCCCAGGATAGGCCCTTCTCTTTCCAGGAGGTGAGCCGCGTGGGGATTCCGGATCGAAACTCAGGGGCCACCACCCAGTTGGTGTCGCACGGCTCGGTGATGTAGAACCACGCCGATTGCCACCCCTTTATGGTCTCCACGAAGGAGCCTTCAAGCCACACCATGGCTCCGCTGCATTCTGCTTGTTTGCCTCCAACCACCTTCGGCTTGATATTGAAGGTCTTTAACCACAGGCCGAAGTGGGGCCGGATGCGGAGGAAAGCCTCACACACGACGATAAACGCCGAAATGTTGAGGATGAAGTTCGGGGCCAGATCATGGAAGTCCAGCCCATAGTAGAACATGAGACCACGGACGAATGGATGGAGGGGAAACCCCAGTCCGCGGAGGAAGTGGTGGAGGAAAAGTACCCTCTCGTGAGGTTCAGGGGTAGGAACGATCTGCCCCACAGCGGGCAGCCGATGCGCGATATTCGCGGCTAAGTATCTGGCTCCGCGCAGCTTCTTGATGTGTCCCTCTGTAACGGAGGAAGCCATCCATTTGCCTCCTGCTCCGGACATGATTGGAGAAGGTTGAGGGGAAGGATGTGGACTTGGGCATTGGAGCTCGAGTGCGCAAGAATGGATGAGCAAGGAGGAAGAAGGCATGGGTAGAAAAAGGTTAAACCTTGTCCTTTTATAAGGGCGACCGAAACTATGCGCCCCCACTAGCCTGGTAAAACTGGCTTATCCCTCGAGTACCGTAATCGATGGCGCGGTTGGGTTACCCATGCCCGTATTGATGAGAATCCCTTAATAAGGGGGACACGATCTCTGCTTTGACAAGACGTGTCAAGAAACTGCCTCGCGTTATGTGCGGGGCTAGTTAAAGGAAACAGTTCGAATAATCACCGGGCCATGGCATAATGTCATGTTGCCAAATCGTGTCAGCAGATTAGATTTGTGGAAATATTATTCTCTCTACGGTGGTATGTGGAACTTATTTTGCAGGGTCGGACACTATCCTTGTATTCAAATTCTTCTGTGGTGTATTCAGAGGAGGAACCCGCCTTGCAATGCCGAAGACAATACTGCGCGCCGGACTCATCATCATTGAAGCCTGGTTCAGGGGCTACCGAGGGAGTCCTGGACTAGGGGGTCTCCGGACAGCCGGACTATATCCTTTGGCCGGACTGTTGGACTATGAAGATACAAGCTTGAAGACTTCGTCCCGTGTCCGGATGGGACTCTACTTGGCGTGGAAGGCAAGCTAGGCAATACGGATATGTATATCTCCTCCTTTGTAACCGACCTTGTGTAACCCTAGCCCCCTCTGGTGTCTATATAAACCGGAGGGTTTTAGTCCGTAGGACAACATACAATCATACCATAGGTTAGCTTCTAGGGTTTAGCCTCTCCGATCTCGTGGTAGATCAACTCTTGTAATACTCATATCATCAAGAATAAATCAAGCAGGATGTAGGGTTTTACCTCCATCAATAGGGCCCGAACCTGGGTAAAACATCGTGTCCCCTGCCTCCCATTACCATCCACCTTAGACGCACAATTCGGGACCCCCTACCCGAGATCCGCCGGTTTTGACACCGACACCACCTCTGAATTGATAAATCATGCTCTTCTCGTCAGGGACGTCTTGTTTGGCGAAACGAGCGCGCCTCTGGAACAGGATGTTGTATTGGTAAACAGACAAGCTGCCTTGCTTCAGGTTGCGGAACTCCTCACGCTTACTCTCAACAACACTTTAAGGAATGTGGTGAGCTTTGAAGTCTCGGCGGAAATCATCCTAGGTAATCACACGACCTCCTCTAGAATCTTCATATTGTTGATACCACTCAACAACTTGGTCTTTGAGTTTGAGCGAAGCAAACTTGACAAAGTCCTCAGGCCTGACGTTGCTACACTCAAAATGTTTGCAGATATCCATGAGCCAATCGTCAATGTCTGTGGCCTCGACATAGTTACTGAAGGACTTCGGCTGGTTTGCGAGGAACTGGTTGAGGGTAGCAAACTGAACTTGATTGTTTCCATGGCCTTGATTTCCTTGGTTACGCTCTTGCAAGAGTTGCATAAGCATCTGCGTGTTGGCGTTGGTGGAGGCCATGACGGAGGTTCCGGAGGTGGAGGTGGTGGCGGAGGTTCCGGATTCTGACGCGTTGGAGGAGCCATCCTAAAGAGGTTGACATCCGTTAGCATCTTGACAGACATATATTCAAGCTGAATCAATGGATTGAAATTCCAACATATAGCCTTAACATTCGAACAAGAATAAACGAATGAATTCCAAAGTAAATCATCACACTTCCATAAATTGATAAGCCACTTAGATAGAGGTAGATGAATAAAACAACAAGGTACGGATATGAACAAATAATTGGTAAGGATTACCCAATCACAAACCAAATATCTGCGGGAAGAAATACTAGAGCTAAAAGAATTCCCACCTATGAAACTCCCGAAATTTTCTGGTTATGCAATCAGGTGTTGGGGATACAGGGGAAGCATAATATCTCACCCAAAACTAGCAAATCCTACATCCAGCTGTATCCATCCTTCAACACATAACCAAGAAACCTTTGGAAATCATTTACCTCAACCTTCGAAAAGCATCCGTTATACTAGTTATGTCAATACTCCCGAACTCCCGCCCCAGTACTGGGTGGCGTCGAGGTTATCTCACCAACAACTGCATAAAAGAGATTTTTGATGTCGGCGAAACTCAGGCATTCCAGAACTGCAACGATAAAATTGTGATGACAACACCTCAGAGCTCAACTCCCCGGGACACTGCCACAACCCCTAAATGTCAGGAGGCACCAAGAACAATGTTCTCATCACAAAACCATCGGAACGATTCCAAGGTACCCACGTGATCCTAATTTTTTTTCGTGAAATTTGAGAAGAGAAGAGGCAAAACTCTACGTCAGGAAGCCTCACCAGAGCAACGAAGGGACCGAGGAGTAAAAAGAATCCTACTCTCCAATATATATAATCCTATAAGACTCAAAACATTTTTCTAGACTCAACAACGCCAACGATTCGATCAAGCAGGGGGCTCCTAAGTCGGGGAAGGCTCTGATTACCAACTTGTAACACCCACGATGCGGCTATACTCCCACGTGTCGGAGCACGACTTAGAGGCACAACCGCATAGTAGGCATGTCGCAAGAGGGGTAATCTTTACACATCCCATGTACTGAATAAGAAAGAGATAAAGAGTTGCCTTACAATCGCCACTTCACACAATACATAAATATAGCATTACATCATCCAGAATACAATCAAGGTCCGACTACGGAACCAAAATAAAGAAAGACAACCCCTAATGCAATAGATCCCTGATTGCCCCAACTGGGCTCCACTACTGATCGTCTGGAAAGGAAACAAAGTAACATCCTGAATCCTTGTTGAACTCCCACTTGAGTTCGGTCGCATCCCCTGGACTGGCATCGTCGGCACCAGCATCTGGTTTTGGAAGTAATCTGTGAGTCACGGGGACTCAACAATCTCACACCCTCACGATCAAGACTATTTAAGCTTATGGGTAGGAAAGGTGGTGAGGTGGAGCTGCAGCAAGCACTAGCATATATGGTGGCTAAACTTATGCAAATGAGAGCGAGAAGAGAAACAAAGCGCGGTCGAGAAGCTAAAAAGATCAAGAAGTGATCCTGAAAATACTTACGTTCAAGCATAACACGAGACTGTGTTCTCTTCCCGAACTCCGCCGAAAAGAGACCATCACGGCTACACATGCGATTGATTCATTTTAATTAAGTTAAGTGTCAGGTTTTCTACAACCGGATATTAACAAATTCCCATCTGCCCATAACCGCGGGCACGGCTCTTGAAAGTTCAAAACCCTACAGGGGTGTCCCAACTTAGCCCATCACAAGCTCTCACGATCAATGAAGGATATTCCTTCTCCCAGGACGACCCGACCAGGCTCGGAATCCTGGTTACAAGACATTTTGACAATAGTAAAACAAGACCAGCAAAGCTGCCAGATGTGCCGACAAATCTCGATAGGAGTCGCACGTATCTCGTTCTCAGGGCACACCGGATGAGACATCCTACGAGTAAAACCAAACCTCAAGTTGCCCGGAGGTGGCCCCGTAGTCTACTCATTTCGGACCA